>NW_021850653.1:47817-55925 GCF_003651465.1 Formica exsecta
TCGGCATTCGCTCCACAAGGAGATGGCACACAGGGGTTTGTTTGTACAACAGGTTCGGGTGCTAATAGAAAAAGGAGAATTATTGTTATCAAAAGCTTGAAGCTAAATAAATGATGTTACAAAGGTTTCGATCGAAAAATGTATGAATAAAGATTAAATGTACAAATATTAGATTAAATGTGAAACAAAAAGTTTAAAATAAAAAATGTTCTTTTATATAAATTCCAATGGATTATTTCATAAACTAATAAAATCAATCTTGTTTTCGATATACTTGTTGCAGAAACACAATGCATTATAAAACTTGAAATATAAGCAAAACATTTAAAAAAGAATATATATATATTATTTATTCGCGTTGGGATTTTCAAGATATCAACAATTATATTTCCACTAAGATTTTGTGATTCTTTCAAGAAGATTAGACTCTTACGTCGTGGAGTGCATCGAATGAATGGATCTCCATTGAGTTCTCCACAACTACAGATAGGATTGTGATTGATCACTTGACACGTAGCTCGGATTCCACATGCACCGAGGCAAGGATTTATGCACTTTTGATTACTGCAAGCTTCTGTCAGGAGACATTCGGAACTGACAGTGCATTCCGGTCTGCATGTTGGCGGTACGCCAAGGAATCCGACAATACACGAGCACACTGGTTGCCCGTTATTTTCTCGGCAAATACTGTTGGGTCCGCAGGGCGAGGGTGCGCAAGGATTTCCCTTCGGAATATCTATATTCGACATGGTGGTAATCTTTTTCACTTTGTTCCCAAAGATGTAACGCAAGCAAAATGCAATTATGATAATAATAAAACAGCAACATGATTGGCAAATTGTTTAAACACTAACGGAGATAGAAACATTTCTACTTTACGATAGTAATGTTATCTCCAAAGGATTTTGACTATACGATTATCATCAATGATAGATATTTTCAATAGAAATTTTAAAAATTATAAATTGGTCGTTAATTGTTTAATATTTATACCTGCGAGAGTGGAACATTGAACAAAGGCATTGCCGGCCATTCCGGCCGGACAAGTACACATTGGTACGTGATTGTACACGGAACATAATGCATTTTGACCACACGTGCCCGGACAAGGATCCATGCATTTGTTGCGAATGCATGCACGATCGAGGGCGCAATCGGTATTTGTGACACACTCGGGACGGCAACCTACATAAGGATCACCCTGGTATTCGGGCAGACACGTGCAAATTCCATTGTTGCATCGTGCATTCGGACCGCAAGGATTCAAATCGCAAGGATCAATAATTACCGGTGGTGCTATAAAAGAAAAAAGAATTTGGAGCTTGGAAAACATGGTAGCCCGAAACGAAATCACACGAAATATAGCGCGTTAATTTCTCTCCGTACAATTCCAGACATTGAATCGACATTACATTCATGTTTGATTCAGATATGTATCGAAACAAAATAAAAATGTCTAAAAAAACTGAAAAAAAACTTCTAAATAATGTCTATAAAGGATATTTAAAATATTTCCCTTGTTAGAAATATTTGAATTTTTGATAAATAATGAGAAGTTTTTTTAATCAAAAGCCAGATAATAATAAAATTCAAATAAACTAAATTAAACTTTCACCTAATCTTTAACATCCATCAGAATCAAATTTATATATGCAAGGGATTTTAAGAAACGTGCGTTATAATTCGCGAGAATTTTTTCCGAGACGAATCTTTTGCAATTTTAAATGTAGGGAGCTTCTTACTTGTAATCGGTCGGGGATAACAATTACTGAATGGATCACCAGTGTATCCTTCGGGACAAGTGCAGACGGATACGTGATTATACACTGTACACAAAGAAGTGATGCCGCAAGAGCCTAAACAGGGATCCCTGCATTTCTCGTTGTTGCAAGCGAGATTCATCGGACATTCGGAATTCACGCGACATTCGGGGCGACAGTTTGGCGGTGATCCCCTGTATATCGGCAAACAGGAGCACGATGCTGTACCACCAATATTCCTGCATTCCGCGTACATGCCGCATGGAGACGGCAGACACGGATCTTTGGTGGCTACAGGAAAATCTAGCGGTTCTGAAATCCAATAATGATAGCGGCGTAACAAACTATACGCCATTTGTTCCAGAGATCTTGATCTAAGCAATGAATTAATTGCTTTATGAAAAAAAAATTATGATTCATGATATTGCATGATATATAATTATATATTGCAATAGTATATTGCACATATATATGATAACAAAGTTGTAATAATTGATATGATATTATTAGTATTATGTCAAATTGAACCGGAGAAATAACGATTTTAATAACATCAATCAATTTTTTAAAGCCATGATTGAGTTATTTGTGAAAGATTAAGGATGACCATGATTCATGATATGAATAAGTGAAGCTGATGAAAGAAGCAAAATTCTCTTACGTGGGGCGGGGAAACATCTCAAAAAAGGATCCCCGGTATAACCGAGGTTGCAGACGCAGATGGGGCTGTGATTGATCACTTTGCACTGGGTATTTATTCCACATGGGTCCGGACAGGGCGATGTACATTTCTGATTGACGCAAGCAAGATCCGGAGAGCATTGACTGTTTACCACGCATTCGGCACGACAGTTGGGGGGACTGTTGATAAAATTCGGAAGACAAGAGCAAACGGCAAGGCCGTTTACATCTTGACACTTACTATTTGGTCCACAAGGAGATGGGCTGCACGGATTTGTTTCTGGCAAGGCTGCATGGAGAAAAGTGTACACGCACAAGTTATTTTCTATAGACTATTTTAGATATCAATATTTCATTCATGTAAAATATGGCTTCAATTAAAATAATTATATTTAGAGATATTAATGTTTACTATAATATTTAATATAAATCAGAAATTATGAATAGAAAGAAAATGAATGACTTTCTATAATCACAATAAAAATTCTGACTTATATTAAATAATAAATATATATTTAAAATTATTTCTTATTTTACATAAGAAATAAGTATAGCAAAATTTTAATATAAAATTGTGTTATGTAATTTAACACACAAATAAAAAATTTTTTTCAATTAAAGTTTGAAACCATAATTGATTTAAATGTTTCCAATATAACTTTACATTATGCACAAACAATCTATGGCTACTACTTGGAAAAAACAAAACTTTTACAATGAAATATCTGATATGGAAATAAAGCTTACAATCTTCAATTATTGGGGAACAGTGCATGAACGGATTGCCTGTATAGCCGGGAATGCAAGTACAGATTGGCAGATGATTAATTGATTGGCATTGGGCATTCACTCCGCAAGTTCCTGGGCAAGGGTCTCTGCATTTCAAGCCCACGCACGCCATTCTTGTCGGACAATCAGAATTTTGCGTGCATTCGGGCCTGCATCCTTCGTAAGGATCACCTAGATAATCCGGTAGACAGGTGCACGAGCCAACGCCATTGTTTTCGCGGCAGATGGCATTGAAACCACAAGGAGAAGGCTCGCATGGTTTTCTAATATCTAGGGGTGTATCTGATAGAGAAAGACAAGAAATTTCACTTAAATTTAAATAAAAACATGCAACGCATTCTATTTCAAAGCTGGTGTTGAGGTAAGGGTTTCTTTGGCTTTCGTCTTCTTTCTCTCTCTCTTTTTCTCTCGCTTTCATATTCACGTTTCGTTCTTTCAATTAAATCGAATTCCTAATAAGCAATAAGCTTCGTATAGTAGTGCGACGTAATATAGCTTTGCGTGGTTTTAATATTAGTTATCATTGTCGACAAATATTTTATATCTATCGGTTTTAGTAGGTAACGTATTTCGTCAGTATTGTGTTCGATTTTTAATTGCATCAATTAATCGAGTTAATTACAGGTGCGGGACATAATGGTTGGTCATAAAACTGTGTTAAAATCTGTGGCAACTTATTGTATTATTTTTTTTAGGGACGGGATAGATTCTTGGGCGATACTCTTTTGTATCAAGTTTGTTAAATTATTTTTCTGGTTAGGAAATTGCGTTTTTTATAATAGCATTTTTTTATTTTCTCGGGAATGATATGTGCGGCATGATTCTTGGGAGATCCACAGCATATGTCAAGGGTCAAAGTGCTCGTATATGTGAGTGGGTCTTTAATTCGCTTTGACACAGGTCAGTGTGCGTGCAGTAAACATTTCAATAATTAATCGCAGGGATTGTGATATTCTATCGCTTTTTTTAGTGTCTATTAGGAATGAGTGCAGTCAAGAGCCCATATGAATATATAGGCCCCACCACCATTTTTCATAATTATGTATTTATCGTTATTGCTGTCCTGCATTAGGTTTTGGGTCAGTACGCTCAGGCATGGGGATGAGTGCGTGCCGCATTGTTTTTCCTATTAATCGCAGGGACTCGGGACACGTATACACGCGTTCTATGTTATTGATTTTTAATCAAGGATGAGT
Source organism: Formica exsecta (assembly GCF_003651465.1). Classification (NCBI taxonomy): domain Eukaryota; kingdom Metazoa; phylum Arthropoda; class Insecta; order Hymenoptera; family Formicidae; genus Formica; species Formica exsecta. Next base: position 52,244 of record NW_021850653.1, read on the forward strand.
GCAATTAAGAGCCTAATATATGTCTATAGGCCCCACCACCTCACACACGTGACTTATTGTCTTCTTCTTGTTAAGTAATTTTGCGACTGTGCTGCTGTCGCACGCATATTCTCGCGTTGATCTTATACGATAATTTTTGTTAAAACACGTTTTGATCTAATGCGCTTCTAGAACTATGTAAGCACGTAAGTGTCTAATAATAATAATGGGACAGGACGGTAGTACTTATATCAAATAATATTTTTAAAGCTTTATCTAATCTTTGTCAAGTATTCTTCGAAATATTTTATAAATCATATTTAACATATAGCATATTGGAAAATCTCTCAATAATTTAACACATTACATCTTCAACCACTGACAAAAAATATTGAATAACTAGGTTGACAGAAAATTCTTGAGTTACCGCGTTTTGATTTTTTATTACCATTAGTCATATTAGGATCAGAAGCACTTACCTGGTACGCCCACATGCAAACGGCGACATTTGCGGGAAGGATTGTAAACAAGGATAAAAGATACAACGGCGCGTACTCACCCTCGGGTACTGGTTCGCAAGCGCTGAATGGATTTCCGGTGTATCCGGCGATGCACGCACAAACAGCATGGTGATTCACAACCGAGCACTGAGCGTTTAGACCGCACAGACCGACACACGGATCGCGACACTTTTGTTGCAAACACGCCAATTGCGGTGGACACTCAGGATTGATAGTACACTCCGGCCTACAATTCGGTGGCAAACCAATGTAATTTTGGATACAAGAGCACGCGGGACTCTCGCCCCTCACTTGACAGTCCGCATTTGGACCGCAGGGCGATGGTAGACACGGGTTTGTCGGTGCAGGTGGTGTTTCTGCAAGCGAGTATTTAAATCAAAAATCGATTTTGCATTTAAGTATTAGAACGACCGAAATTTGATGATTATCCAAAAGAATAATTGTCATGTACATGTCAAAAAATAAGAACTAATACCCGAGCAATAAAAATGTGGATTCTTTTCCAATGTAATTTGCATTACTAATATTACTTAAAAATATAAAGTTTCTTAGCTAATAAAAAATATTTAGCAATTAGAATAAATATGTCGGTTATTTTATATATATACATGTAGAATGTATGTGTAGTACAATTTTTTGCTCTTTTATTTTTCAATAAAAAAATATAATTAATAAACTCAACAAGATATTAAATTTATATTAAGGTTGTGATAAAAAGAAATTTAAACTACTTACTTGGTTGCGGATAACATATGGTGAAAGGATCGCCCGTGTAAGATCCAGAGCAACTGCATATTGGATTATGATTAACCACTTGACAATTTGTATTCTGTCCGCATGTGCCTGGGCACGGATCTTGGCATTTATTATTCAGACACGCCTGTGTCAATGGACAGTCGGCGCTGACAATGCATTCTGGTTTACAGGCGGGTGGATTGCCAATTAAACCAGGTTGGCAAGAACAGACAGCATGATCATTTACAACTTTACAGATGCTGTTTGGTCCACAAGGCGAAGGTGTGCAAGGCTGTTTAATGACATCTGCAAATATATGTGACCAATGTTTATCAATAATAATCGATTCGAAACATGAACAAGTAGAGTTTGACGCGAATCTTATTTCCGCGTTTGAAATATAATTTTAAAAAATGATAAAAAATAAGTAAAACAAAAATATATATTTCTAAACTTACCATCCGGTATATGTGACTGGCATAAAAGGAACGGATTTCCGGTAAAACCAGGTGGACAACTGCACATTGGGATGTGATTAACAACGTCGCAACGTGCATCACGACCGCATGTGCCTGGACAAGGATCGACGCAATTTTGATTGATACACGTTTTGATCCGAGGACAATCAGAATTCATTGTGCATTCCGGTCGACAATAAGAATATGCATCTCCGAAATAGTTGGGCAAACAGGTGCATACACCTTCATTGCATGCCGCATTAGGTCCACAAGGTGAAGGATTACACAAATCTTGCGGAACCTTTGGTTGTTCTGCAACACATTAATTCTTTATGTTTATATATCGTAAAGAAAAATCGTATACATATAAATATATTTCTTTTTACGTAAGTTATCTATGTTTAAATATTTTTTATGAAAAAATCAATTATCTTTAATAATACATACTATATAATAATAAAACTATTTTTAAAAATTTATATAATATGAAAATATACACACCTTTAATTACTGTGCACAAAGTGAAGGGATCGCCAGAATAGCCAGGTTGACACAAGCAAACCGGTATATGATTTTGAACTCGACAATCAGCATTCTGACCGCAAGAGCCGATGCAAGGATCGCGACATTTTTCTGAGATGCACGCTTGATCTAACGGACAATCTGTATTAACTACGCATTCCGCGCGGCAATTGGGTGGTATCCCAATGTAATTTTTCAAGCAGGTGCACGCGGCTTGACCGTTAACAACTTTACACTCCGCATAAAGTCCACATGGACTGGGGAAACAAGGATCCATCGGTGGTAGCGGCACAACTATGTAAAAAATAATATTAAATAAATAACATAATTATAAATATATAAAAAAAGCAGAACTAGTGTAATTGTTATTAATTAAAAGTATCGATAATTACCGGGTTCGGGGAAACATCTGAAGAAAGGATCGCCCGTCTTTCCCTGCGGACAACTGCAGAGCGGATTGTGATTAATAACACGACAATTGGCTTCGATTCCGCAAGTACCAGGGCACGGATCTGTGCACTTATATTTGTAGCACGCTCTGTTCTGCGGACATTCAGAATTGACGACGCATTCTGGTTTGCAATTCGGCGGAACGCCTACGAAAGACTCTTGACACGTGCAGACGGCTTGGTTGTTTACCGCACGGCACAAGCTGTTCGGTCCGCAGGGTGTCGGGGAACACGGATCCCTGATGGTGGGCTCCGTATCAATTTCTGGTTGAAGTGTGCATATCGTAAACGGATCGCCGATATATCCAGGCTCGCAAGTACACGTGGGAATGTGATTGATGACCGAACACTGTGCCCGTACGCCACATACGCCTGGACAAGGATCGTTGCACTTATTACGAATGCAAGCCTTATTCGTGGGACAATCCGCGCTCAGAACACATTCTGGTTGACAGCCCTCGTAAGGATTTCCGGAATAATCGTCGATACATATGCAAGCGCCCGCGTTATCTCGTTGCTGACAGATCGCGTTGGCTCCGCATGGCGAAGGCTCGCATGGATTCATCGTTTCCTCTAAGAAATTAGAAAATTGCTAAGTAATTAAATAACTAATAACGCAATGATTTTAATGCACTAAAGTGCTTTGCGTTGATAAAATTTAATGTTGCAAAATAAAATAACAGTAAAAATACGAGAATAATTTCGTGCAGAAAGAAATAAATATTTAAATTTATGAAAAGCGTTGATAAAAGATATTTAAAAAAATGATTGCTCCTTTATACTCGATATAAAAATCAGAATAAGCGAATAACGTACCTTCTAGCACGCATTGCACAAACGGATTGCCAATATATCCAATTTTACACGAACAGGTCACTGCGTGATTCACTACTTTGCACTCAGCATTGTCCCCGCAGGATCCTGGGCAGGGATCTTTACATTTCATATTTATACAAGATTTTTCCGGCGGGCAGTCAGGGTTAATCAAACACTCCGGCCGGCATGATGGCGGAATGCC
>NW_021850653.1:56035-57377 GCF_003651465.1 Formica exsecta
GCCGATGTACGTAGGCAAACACGAACATGATGGTTGACCGTTTGCATTCTGACAAACCGCGTTTGGTCCGCATGGCGAAGGAATGCATGGATTGCCTTGATCTTTAGGTTCCGGTGGAACTGAAACGTCAATATAACAATTTGTATCTATTCCTTTAATTCGCGCTTTATCAAGAATTATTGCAAGCACTACTCTTGATAATCATTGAAGAAATAAATTCTTATCATTTTTGAAAATCATTAAAATCATATCTTATCGATATTACAAAAGCCATATTTTATGAATATTACATGATTATAATATTATTTTTTGTTTTAGAAAGTTATTGATAGAATAGTTATTGATTTTTCTTACTTGGAATGTCGTAACAACTCTTGAAAGGATCTCCCGTTTGCACGGGTAAACAGCTGCATATTGGTGAGTGGTTGATCACTTCGCATCTCGCGTTCAAACCGCAAGAACCCAGGCACGGGTCTGTGCACTTCTTGTTTACGCAAGCCCGCGTTGGCGGGCATTCAGAACTAACGAGACATTCTGGTCTGCAGGATGGCGGAGAACCGAGGTAGCCCCGGAGACAAGAGCACACAGCGTGATCCTCGATATTACGGCATTGACTGTTCGGTCCACAAGGTGAGGGTGTGCAAGGATCTCGTCGAGATTCCGGCACTGCGATATAAGGTAAAAATTAATTTCGCAAAGCAATTTTAATTTAAATCTCGATAAAGAGAAGTGATACAACAAAATTATAATGACAATACTATTCAAAGCGAGAAAAGAAAAATAACTGCAAAATATTTTTATATACCTGTAGGTTGAACGCGACAGTTGACGAATGGATCACCTACATATCCGGATGGACAGGAGCAGACAGGAATGTGATTCACGACGTCGCATCGCGCATTTTGACCGCATATTCCGGGGCAAGGATCCTTGCATTTATTCTTCAGACAAGTTTTATCGCGAGGACATTCGGAATTGAGAATACATTCGGGACGACAAGCTTCATAAGGATTACCGGTGTATTCGGGCAAGCATTTACATTCACCGTTATCACATACGGCGTTCGAACCACACGGAAATAGAGCGCAAGGATCCGTAGGCGGTGGTTCCGTAACTATAAACAAAAATATTTATTATTAAAAGCAAATTAGTCACTGACGTGTATTTCGTAGTGCAAGATCGAGTAATATTGTTAGCGCCACAATAGAGAGATATTATTCCATTATCGCGACAATTATATTATATAAAATTATATTATATTTTATGATTATATTATAAATATTATGTTAAAATTTATAAATATTTATAAATATTATATTAAAATTGTATTATATTTTATAAT
>NW_021850653.1:61980-86789 GCF_003651465.1 Formica exsecta
ATATATTATATAATTTTAGAAAATATAAAATTATATAATATAATTCTAACTCTTATATATATATTTGTATGTGTATGTATTCGTTTTTAATATCGCCAAAACTTACGCAAATCACAATAGGAGAATCCGTTCCCTTGATAGCCTTCTTCACAACTGCAGTCTGCTCCATGATTCGTATTAATACAAACAGCATGTTCCGCGCAAGGATTTCGAACTAGACACGGCTCCTGGCAAGTATGCCCGATGCACGCCTCTGTCAGCGGACAATCCCTGTTGCTAGTGCAACCCGCTAGAGAAAGAGTGAGATAGCCCATGTAGCCCCAGAAAGTGTAGTGCACGAGTTATAGAACTTGAAATGAAAGAAATTTTCTTTGCGCAGCATGTGCATGATTTTCTCTTCTTTTCTATTGCAGCATTAGCCTTTCTTGCACATGTGCAAAAAAATATGCGAAACAGGAGAAAAACATTCTCCTAAATAAAGGAAAGACATGAATATCTCGAAGAGATCTCATTCGTCGCGATCATGCACGACATTTGTAATAGTATTATTAAATAAATATTCTGTGCTTTTTTTTTTTAAAGAACGGAGAATCTTATGTATATAATTTGCAAAATATATACGTGAGATATGTACAGTACATACATATTTACAAATCTTTCGATGGTTATAAATGACTGAAAATAAAATTAGATGCATCCAAACATGATGTTGACGCTCGTACGAACCTTTGACGCACGTGTTTGTTGACGGGTCGCATTGCATATCAGGTGGACAGTAAGGACATTTCGCTTTATTGCTGTCTCCTAAAAGAATTTTATAAAATAATAATTTTTTTTCGGAAATAAATATTCGTAAAATGCTATTCAATTTAATCGTGAATCTTACTTATGGCGCAGACCGGTCTATGATATTGAACATGACATTCTTCGACGAAGTCGCACGGATTGCCCAAGTTGCAAGGATTCACGCATTGTTGATTCACGCAAGCCAATTGGATGGGGCAGTCGTTATGTGTTGCACATTTCACGTCTAACGGAACAGACGCACATTAGATGCGGAAATTAATGTCATGAGTGAGAAAAGAGCGTAATGGAATGTTAATATACACTTCCCAACAGAAAATCTATTTGACCTAATCTTTAACCACTATGTCTTGGTATACTCTATCAAAAACGATAGCTATAACATTTTACTTAGCTCTATCACATAGGCATTGCGCCAGTGCAATACATAAACATGAACAAGAACAATGTACTTTTTCCTTTATGAGAGATAATGATATCTGTGTTATGTGTCCAGTATAAGAGAGCTAAGAGAGACATTGATGCGTCTACCTTTAAAGAAATTTTAAAATTTAAATTTTTTTTCGTGATTACAATCTATATTATTTACAATAACATTAATCTTGTGACAAGAGTTTCTTTATATGCAGTAACGGACAGTGTGCGTAAAAAAACGCTTTCCACAGAGCATAGACGACAAAAATTGCAATTTATTACATTTGTTAAATAGCTGTAAAACACAGAAAGTCGTGCAGAAGCGTGTTAATATACATAATCATGCAAAGAGCGCTAATGCAGCAGTCCTCGTCTGCATTTGGGAAGACAGTGTCTGACTGCCTGTTGACTATTTTCGGCACGGCCGTCATACGGGATATAGACAGGTGTTCGATTTACGCATCGCCCTTATGATATCAATGGCATTCTGTCATTCATTACATAGATTAGCCATTTCATGAAATAACCGATCATTCGGCAAGCAATGTTTACACCCTCCAGAATTGGTTGCTTCCAATTTTTATCTGGATACGATAATAACGGGCTCACATTGGAGGAAGCTTGCAGACAAGATCGGTGTGACAGTGACACATAAAATAATACCACAATTACAAAACTCCCGACGAGAAAAATTTTTACCTGGGAGTATGCTACAATTAGACGTGCTCTGCTCTGATTCTAAACACACAGGCCGATGATTCAGAACATCGCATAAAACATTCTCTGGGCATGGATTACAGGCCTTACACGGATTCTGGCATAGACGATCCACGCATGTCTCGCACTCTGTGCAATCTGTATCCAAGATGCAAGTCATATCTGTTTTATTCCAAGCAATTTCAGACGTGGTGGATTGTTCTGTAGAATATTGCATTGTCGCATATTGTTCTGTTGTAGAATATTCTGTTATAATGTGCTGTTCAGGTGTATATTGTTCCGTCGAGTATTGTTCTGTAGATTTTTCAAAAGTAGTACCATTCTCTACAGTAGAATATTCTTCTGTAGAGTATTCAGCTGTACTATGTTGTACTGTAGTAAATGATTGCGTAGATGTGATGGACTGCTCTGTAGTAGAATGCTCCTCTGTAGGATATTCAAAAGTACTATATCGTTCTGTAGTAGAAATCTGTTTTGTAGATTGTTCAGGTATAGTGTGTTGTTCTGTAGGCTGCTTTGATGTCTCAAGCTGTTCTGTAATAAAATATTCTTCTGTGCTATAACGTTCCGTAGTGGAAGTTTGTTCTGTCGATTCTTCCATTGTAGTATATTGTTTCAAAATAGTAGATTCTTCTGTAGGTTGTTGTGATGTTTTAAGCTGTTCCGTAGTAGAATATTCTTCTGTAAAATATTCAGAAGTACGGTATTGTTCCGTAGTTGAAACCTGTTCTGTAGATTGTGCAAATATAGTATATTGCTCTGTAGTCTGTTCTGATGTGGAATGTTCTTCTGTGGTATGTTCTGATGTGCCATAACCTTCTGTAGTAGAAATATATTCTGTAAACTCTTCAGTGTATTGTTTCGAGGTAGTGTATTGTTCTGTAGGTTGCTTTGACGTTCTGAATTGTTCTATTGTAGAATATTGCTCTGTAGAATATTCAGGAGTGCTATATTGTTCCGTAGTCGAGATCTGTCCTGTAGGTTGTGCAAATGTAGTGTATTGTTCTGTAGTCTGTTCTGTTGTAAGCTGTTCTGTAGTGGAACGATTTTCTGCGATATGTTCCAATATGCCATAACGTTCTGTAGTAGAAATATGTTCTGTAAACTCTTCAGGATATTGTTTCAAAGTAGTGTATTGTTCTGTAGGTTGCTGCGATGTTTTGATTTGTTCTATTGTAGAATATTGCTCTGTAGAATATTCAGGAGTGCTATATTGTTCCGTAGTCGAGATCTGTCCTGTAGGTTGTGCAAATGTAGTGTATTGTTCTGTAGTTTGTTCTGTTGTAAGCTGTTCTGTAGTGGAACGATCTTCTGCGGTATGTTCCGATATGCCATAACGTTCTGTAGTAGAAATATGTTCTGTTAACTCTTCAGTGTATTGTTTCGAAGTAGTGTATTGTTCTGTAAACTGTTGCGGCGTCCCAAGCAGTTTTGTTGTGGGATATCCTTCTGTAGTAAATTCAGATGTAGTATACTGTTCAGTAGTAGAAATCTGTTCTGTAGACTGTGCGGATGTAGTATACTGTTTCAAAGTAGTGTATTGTTCTGTAGGTTGCTGTGATGTTTCAAATTCTTTCGTAGAATATTCTTCTGTAAATTGAGATGTAGCATATTGTTCAGTGACAACGGATTGGTCTATTGTAGAAATATCAGTGCTTTTCTGAGTATTGATATTATCAGTAGTTGACTCATTTGTCGTAGATATAGGTGATTTAGATGTAATTACAGATAATGGAGTGGTATCTTTTACATATGACTCAGTGGTATATAATGATCCAATTTCGGCAGTGCTCGATTCTTGTGTAGTTTCTTTGGCACGTTCAATATTTATTGTAGATGTTTCAGCATGTTCTAGGATATTTGGAGATGATACAGTATGATCTGTTTGCATAGAAAACGTAGTACTGATTGTGCTATCAGTATTTTCTATATATGGTTTAGTAATTTCTTCTAACGGTTTTACTGTTAATTCTTTAGATTCTGTGGTAGTAAAATACTGTGTAGTAAAATATTGTGTCGTTGTAGCTATTGACGTTTCTCCAACACCTACATTAGGAACTTCTGTAGTAGGAACCATAGTTACATTCTTAGGAACTTCTGCAATGTTACTTACTTCCGTCGATTTAAACATTGTTGTTGTTTCAATGCCTTTATCAGAAATTGTAGTATCAATAATATCGGTACGATTAAATGTAAATGGAAAAGTTACAGTCGGAATAGCAGTTGTTTCAAATATTTCGGTTGTTGTAGAATTTTTCTCATAATCAAATTCAGATTCACTCTTTGTTGCCGCAGTTGTGGTAGAAGAAAATACATTTTCTGTAATCGTTTCTTTTGTAGGTGGAATAAGAGAAGTACTTGTTGATTCACTTTCAATAGTAATCGTACGTGCTGTTGTATATTCTGTTGAAGTTTCAATAAAATCAGTACTTTCAAATACTGAAGTAGTAAAACGACTAAACGTAACGTTCTCTAAAATATCAACGTTTGTCGTTGCAATTAAAGTATTGTTTAAAATATCAATTTCGGTTGCATTCAATATCGAAGGTACACTCGTTGTGTGATCCGAAAACTCGGTAACGGTTTCTGTCAATGCGACTGTTGTATCTGATATACTTATCATTTCGGTGGTAACATTTTCCAACAAATTTTCAGTAACTTCGGTTAAAGGAACTGTAGTTTTCTCCGTGTATGTAACAATTGATATCTCCGTGGTGGAAATAGGAGGTGTAGACGGCGGAAGATTAGTGCTTGTTCGTAATGTAGTATGAACGGTTTCGGAAGATGTGTGATCTGAATCTATAGAACGTAATGTTGTTACGCCACTATATAAACAATGTTTATCGTTAGGATCGCAACTGCAAATAGGCCTGTGCGCTTCAACCCGACACTGAACTGCCAATTGACACTCGTTGATACAGGGATCAACACAGGAACTTTCGACGCAAGCTTCTACGTCACTGCAGTCATCATCGGATTTGCAAACTGGCTTAGGCATGGGGTGAAGAACTGCTGCGGATATAATATAACGTAAACATAATAACTGATAAAGTGGCAAAAAACTGAAATTGAGAAGCGATTTTAATTAGGCTACGCTACAAATCAGTTTACAGTTTATTCTCAATTACTACAAATTAAGAGTTAGCATGCTCGCATCGTAATAGATAAGCTGATTATAAGAAACATTATATTTTAGGTCTTTACAGAGACAGATGTAACGGAAAAATCCTTCAGAGTAAATCGGCAGAGGAAATTGGCAGAATAGAGCAGGAGTTTAGGGTATGAGGAGAAGATACTTGTATCTGTAACTTGGAACCTGAAATATGCGTCCAGACAACAAAACAAGAAAACAATATGCATAAGATGTTATCGTAAAAAACAATTTCTTGCGCGTTAAAAACACTTCTGTAAATATGTTAAAATAATCACAAGCGATCATAAGAGTAACACAAAATTTTCAGCATATTTTGCTGTCTGAACGATGAAAAGACTGAAAAGTAGCAATTGTATGTCTCGTGTAAGGCCAGGCAATGTAAAGACGTGATAAAACGGCTAATGACAAGACTCAGACTAGTGTTTCTGAGAAATGGTGTTTACCTTTCATGCATCCGTATTTAGTATCTGGCACAAAGCCGGGGGGACAGAACTTGCAGATAGGCTTGTGCTCCTCCACGTAACAGGGGGCATCAGCCGAACAGGTGGAGTTTCTGCATGGGTCCACGCAGCGATAGTTGCGGCACGCCAAGTCTGGAGAGCAGCCACTGTCTCGCAGGCAAATGGAGAGGGAGGGATTGCAGTTTTTGGTGCAAATGCACACGGGACGGTGGTCCAGGACATCGCAGGTTTTATCGGCCGGGCACGGTCTTTTGTTTCGCACATTACAGGGATTTTGACATTTTCCGTTGACGCACGCGGCGTTCGACGGGCAATCGAAGTCCCTTGAGCAGGTGAGCGTGTCAGGGGCGCAGGTCAATTCCCCGATTTCGTTGACCACGAAGCCGTATTTGCAAACGCACGTAGGCCTGCGATTCCGTACCTGACACCTCTTGTTGATCTCGCAGGTATACCGATAACTCAAACACGGATCGCGACACTCGCCTGTCTGGGAGTGGCAGGAGAGGCTCTCTGGACAGTCGTGGTCGGAGGAACAACTGATGCTCGGCGTAGGTTTAGGATTGGGCGTATCGCATTTAGAATCTGGATGGCAGGCCGTGTGGGGCATGCCGATATAACACTGCGGACACGAGCAACGCGGCTTGTGCAGAACCACTCGGCACAAAGCATTGATCCCACAGGCACCGCGTAGCGCGCACGGGTCCAGACATTGTAGATTTATGCAGGCTTTTTCATTGGGGCACTCTAAGTCGCTGGTGCATTCGCGCTCTATTGTCACACGATAGTGGTGTAGTTGAACGGTGTAGAGTCAGTCGTGGTGGGTCGTGGGTGGGACAGGAAAAAAAAAGAAAAAAGCATTTATAAGAACTGTGAAAAGAAACTTTCTCACAAATAACATAAACCACATGCTTTGTATTTATATATGATGAAAGTAGGGTAGCTCTGTGAAGAAGTATAGAGTAAATAAAACAACGACTTTACATTTTATCAAAATATATCTTCTCGGAGAAATTACAACGGCAAGCAGCGATATTTACAACACAAGCCCCCACAGATTTCAGAATATAGGAAGAAATAATAAAACCCGTGAATATCAGCAAATATCAAGCATGGGTATATGAGAATGTCCCTTTCGCAGTTCCCAATCTGTACTAATCCTAGAATATAGAGATATATATATAAATATATATGGTGTCGATTGTAAATGTGTACCTCCTTGTATTCAAGTGGCACTATAAGGTAAACGAGTACATCCTCAAAACAGATTGGATACTGAAATAAACATTCTACATATAAAGTTATGTGTGAGATATGTGTAAGATACGTGTTCTCTCTCAATCAAAAATTATGTACAGTATGTCTTATATTGTATATATATATGTATATATATATATATATATTAATATATTAATTTTTATAATATATTAATATTAATTTCTAAAAACAAAACAGACTTAAAAAATTCTCAGGACTCACCTTTGGACAGGCGTTATTGATGTCGCATTTGATGCGACATTTGCCACTGTGACAAACCTCTCCGCAAGAACAGTCGTTTTGATTATGGCAACTGGTAGTGCAAAAACCGATCTCGTCGCACTCACACGAACCGTCGCAAGGAATCATGGTCTTGGCGCAATTGATCAAGGCGTTGCCGTAATAGTTAGCGGGACAGTTACATTGAGCTACGTGATTTACAACGCGACAGCCGGCACACTCTCCGCACGCTTTGCCTCCCTCGCATGGACCTGAAGATAATAATGCAATTAATTGCATCGCTCGTAATTAAAAAGTAATAATTTCACGATGTATGATTTATAGTATACTTACTTCTGCATTGATTGTTGATACAAGATTCATCACTTGGACATGTGTTATCGCTGCGACATCCAATGTCGCACATGCGATTGTGACATATTTGATTCGCAACGCAGTGATCATCGCTGTTACATATAGCTTTACAAATACCGCCATCGCAACGTTCATCGCTCAAGCAGTTTGCATCACTAAAAAAAATATAATTATTTAGCACGCATCGGAAAATCGTGAGAATTCGTTCACATGCTCATGTGATCTCTTACCTTCTACATATGGAATAACAAGATCTGCCATAGCACGTTTGTCCCGGTAAACATTCGAGTTTAGACGAGCAAGAAAGGAAAGCCTGTTTGCATCCGATACGAGCGTCTCCTATTAAGGGCGACGAGCACGTGCATATCTTTTGATGATTAACAGTCGTGCACTTGGCATTTACGCCGCAAGCGTCAGCCAATGAGCATGGATCTGTAAAAGTAAAAGCAAAAGATGATATACATTTATATGCCGCCTGACCATATAAAAAAAAAAAAACATAATTTACAGGAAAGCAAAACCATAAATTCGATAATCGCGTCTTATGCAAGAGAGAATTTTTATATAAAAAGAATATTAATAGAGATATCTCACCTGTACATTGGTTGTTTATACACGCATAATTGTCTTGACACTCAATATCCGCCCGACAACCGGAAACGCATACCAGTCCCTCGCAAATCCCGCCACTCCTGCAGTCTTCGTCCCGTCTGCAGAGTGATTTGCAGATACCGGAGCTGTCGCATCTCTCATTGCTCAAGCAGTTCTCATTAGTCGAGCACACAGATGTACATGTACCGGCGACGCAAGCCATACCCACGGCGCACTCCCGATTAGTCGTACAAGTCGGACCAGGTGATCTCAGACACGCGACCTTGGCTGTCGGATTCGGCATGAAGCCTGAAGGACAGGAACACGTGGCGCGTTGGTTGAAGACGATGCACTTGGCGTTTGGTCCGCATGGCGTGGCCTCGCACGGATTCACGCACTTGTTGCCTGAACACGCCTCGTTTGCGTTGCAATCCTCGTCGGCACGACAGCCAAATGTGCACATATTGTTCAGGCAAATGTGGCCCAGGAAGCAGTCATTGTCCAGTCGACAGGTTAGTAAGCAGTTGCCGCGAATGCATTTTTCGTTCAACGCGCATTCGTCGTCGATGGTGCAGATCGGCAAACAAACGTTCTCACGACAGGTGTTGCCTTGGTTGCAGTCTCCACTTCCTACACAGGATACTGGCACTACGAGCAATGATGGATTCGTAATTTTGTAAACAGTATGACGAGAAATTGTTCTAATGATAAATATTGAGAAATTGCGTTTCACACACTTACATCTTACGCATTCCACTTCAGAGTTACCGGTGAAGCCTGGTGGACAGCTGCACTGTTTAATGTGACTTTTCACTTTGCATTCGGCGTTTATGCCGCAGGCTTCTCTCACGTCACACGGATACAAACATTGTCCGTTCAAGCAAACATCGGACAAGTTGCATTCCTCATCCGATTGACAAGATGCTAAAATAATATTATTTATGTTATTAAATGCGACAGAGTATCTCTTCTATTGAAAAGTTTGATATTTAAAGATAACTTTTACTCACGTCGACAAATGCCCTCGTAACAATAGGTATTGACTGGACAATCAACGTGCGACGAACAGATGACCGGTTTCGGACGACATCCTACGCTCAGATTATTCGGATCGCCTTCGTAATCGGTGCGACACACGCAACTCGCGCTATGGTTACTCGCGATACAATCTGCATTTGGACCACACCGGGTACGTGCGCAAGTATCTAGAGTAAGAAAATTAGATTAGACACATACATATCTTTTAAATATATATTATATTATATTACATATAATTAAATATAAAGCAAAATATTTAAATTGATTAAAATGAAAAATAAGATATAATTATAAGAAATAAATTGACAAACTTGATATGCGTACCGAAACATTTCGGTACGTTATTAATATTAACGCATTTGGCAGTTAGCGGACAGTCTGTGTCCTGGAAACATTCCACCGGCGGTTGACAGCCGCTATTATAAGCATCTCCGACAGTACCGGGCTGACAATGACATTTGAAGTATCCCCGTGAGTTTTCGCACAATGCACCCGGTGCGCAGGGCGCATTGGCACAGTAATCTATCAGTTCGCAAGCATGCGTGGGTTCTCCCGTGTATCCAGGTTGACATGTACAAATCTAATGAAGAGACCGCACAAAGATCGTACGTTACCATAAAGATCATCACTCTATCCGATGAAAAGATCTAATCTCAAAGATTCTGGAACGAGATAATTACTTGTACGTGTTTCTCCGTTGTGCAAATCGCGTTTACGCCACAAGGATTATGAGCGAGGCAGGCGATTCTACATCTGTGCAGATCGCAGATCTTTTCCTGAGTACAATCTTCGTTGACTTCGCATTCGATAGGCTGACAACCGATCTTATCGTCTTTAGAGTTTCCGAAGAAACCGTGCTTACAGGAACACGTTGCGGCGTGATTATCAGTCTTACATTCGGCGTTACGGCCGCAGAGTATCAAATCACAAGCTGTACGGCACTCCGCCTATAATAATTAACAGAGGGACGAATATATATTATACATTGATAATTACTGAAACAATTAAAAGTTCATTTTCACACGCACTCATAGAGAAATTTTGTATATAATGAAACGTATGATTACCTGTCCGATATTGTTTTTAATGCACTTTTCGTCATACGCACAGTCATTGTCTGACGTGCAACGTAATTCTTGAACACATATGTTATTATGGCAGTATTGATATTCCGGGCAGCTGGAATTACTTCTGCAAGTAGGCTGACAAACGCCATTGATGCAGAGTTGATCGCCGATGCAATCCCTCGTACTTCCGCAAAGCGCTACGAGTTGCAAATAAGATTTAGACTTTATAACTCGTAATAAAAATTAATTTGATCATTTTTACATAATTATCTGAGCTTGATTTACCTGTGCATATACCTCCGTTGCACACCGAACCGGTTGCGCATTGCGAATCAGTCTTGCAATATTGGAGCGGCGTGCATCCAAGATTCGGATCACCTGTGCCGCCAGGTTGGCAGGTACACACCGCGCTATGATTGAGCGCGGAGCAATCAGCTCCATGTCCACAAACGTTCGAAAGAGAACAAGGATCGACGCATTTATGATCGAAGCATGCATCTGATTGACTGCAGTCGCTATGATAATTGCATTCCAGATGAATACACTCCGTCTAAAAATGCAAAGCGCGCGATTAGAAGATCGATTATAAACGGAAAATATATATAATGTTATATAAAAAAATATATAACGCCTTCCTTATTTAAATTTAATTAAAAACAGAAAATTATTATTTATCTATACATGCAAGCATAAAATAATATTAAACAACTAATCTCTTTTTAAAGTATTTTAAATAAAAAATCATTATAAAAATAAATACTCTAATTAAATTAATTTTAATATATGGGGATTTTGTGATTAATTATAAATACGTAAAATCTAACCTTTTTAGAAATGAACTTAATACTCACTGCTGGATTTCCTGTTGTCTGCCCAGGACATCTGCAGATTGGAACGTGATCACGTGCAAGACACTCCGCATTTCTACCGCAAATTCCCGGTGCCTCGCATGGATTAGTGCATTTATTATCAATGCAAGCGGCTGAATTAGGACAATCCGAATCTGTGAAGCAATCGCCGGGTTCCTTACAACCAGTTTTGAATGGATCTCCTACCAAACCATGCGGGCAAACACAGGCAAACGATCCCTCCGTGTTTTGGCATCTATATGTTTTCGAGATGTTATTACGAAATACCGATTGAGAAATTATAAGTTCTTGTAATTAATTATTGAAGATTGTAAATTTTGCTTACGTAGCTGAGGAATGGCTTAAATATAAAGCAAAATATTTAAATTGATTAAAATGAAAAATAAGATATAATTATAAGAAATAAATTGACAAACTTGATATGCGTACCGAAACATTTCGGTACGTTATTAATATTAACGCATTTGGCAGTTAGCGGACAGTCTGTGTCCTGGAAACATTCCACCGGCGGTTGACAGCCGCTATTATAAGCATCTCCGACAGTACCGGGCTGACAATGACATTTGAAGTATCCCCGTGAGTTTTCGCACAATGCACCCGGTGCGCAGGGCGCATTGGCACAGTAATCTATCAGTTCGCAAACATGCGTGGGTTCTCCCGTGTATCCAGGTTGACATGTACAAATCTAATGAAGAGACCGCACAAAGATCGTACGTTACCATAAAGATCATCACTCTATCCGATGAAAAGATCTAATCTCAAAGATTCTGGAACGAGATAATTACTTGTACGTGTTTCTCCGTTGTGCAAATCGCGTTTACGCCACAAGGATTATGAGCGAGGCAGGCGATTCTACATCTGTGCAGATCGCAGATCTTTTCCTGAGTACAATCTTCGTTGACTTCGCATTCGATAGGCTGACAACCGATCTTATCGTCTTTAGAGTTTCCGAAGAAACCGTGCTTACAGGAACACGTTGCGGCGTGATTATCAGTCTTACATTCGGCGTTACGGCCGCAGAGTATCAAATCACAAGCTGTACGGCACTCCGCCTATAATAATTAACAGAGGGACGAATATATATTATACATTGATAATTACTGAAACAATTAAAAGTTCATTTTCACACGCACTCATAGAGAAATTTTGTATATAATGAAACGTATGATTACCTGTCCGATATTGTTTTTAATGCACTTTTCGTCATACGCACAGTCATTGTCTGACGTGCAACGTAATTCTTGAACACATATGTTATTATGGCAGTATTGATATTCCGGGCAGCTGGAATTACTTCTGCAAGTAGGCTGACAAACGCCATTGATGCAGAGTTGATCGCCGATGCAATCCCTCGTACTTCCGCAAAGCGCTACGAGTTGCAAATAAGATTTAGACTTTATAACTCGTAATAAAAATTAATTTGATCATTTTTACATAATTATCTGAGCTTGATTTACCTGTGCATATACCTCCGTTGCACACCGAACCGGTTGCGCATTGCGAATCAGTCTTGCAATATTGGAGCGGCGTGCATCCAAGATTCGGATCACCTGTGCCGCCAGGTTGGCAGGTACACACCGCGCTATGATTGAGCGCGGAGCAATCAGCTCCATGTCCACAAACGTTCGAAAGAGAACAAGGATCGACGCATTTATGATCGAAGCATGCATCTGATTGACTGC
The DNA here is from genome assembly GCF_003651465.1 of Formica exsecta. Lineage (NCBI taxonomy): Eukaryota > Metazoa > Arthropoda > Insecta > Hymenoptera > Formicidae > Formica > Formica exsecta. The sequence continues at coordinate 74,626 of NW_021850653.1, forward strand.
AGTCGCTATGATAATTGCATTCCAGATGAATACACTCCGTCTAAAAATGCAAAGCGCGCGATTAGAAGATCGATTATAAACGGAAAATATATATAATGTTATATAAAAAAATATATAACGCCTTCCTTATTTAAATTTAATTAAAAACAGAAAATTATTATTTATCTATACATGCAAGCATAAAATAATATTAAACAACTAATCTCTTTTTAAAGTATTTTAAATAAAAAATCATTATAAAAATAAATACTCTAATTAAATTAATTTTAATATATGGGGATTTTGTGATTAATTATAAATACGTAAAATCTAACCTTTTTAGAAATGAACTTAATACTCACTGCTGGATTTCCTGTTGTCTGCCCAGGACATCTGCAGATTGGAACGTGATCACGTGCAAGACACTCCGCATTTCTACCGCAAATTCCCGGTGCCTCGCATGGATTAGTGCATTTATTATCAATGCAAGCGGCTGAATTAGGACAATCCGAATCTGTGAAGCAATCGCCGGGTTCCTTACAACCAGTTTTGAATGGATCTCCTACCAAACCATGCGGGCAAACACAGGCAAACGATCCCTCCGTGTTTTGGCATCTATATGTTTTCGAGATGTTATTACGAAATACCGATTGAGAAATTATAAGTTCTTGTAATTAATTATTGAAGATTGTAAATTTTGCTTACGTAGCTGAGGAATGGCAAGGATTTTGCAAGCACTCATTAACGTCAGCGCAGATGTCGCCGATGAGAACAAAACCAGGGTAGCATTTACAGACGCTGACATGGTCGATGGCCAGGCAATTGCCATATCCGCAATTTACTTGATTGCAAGGACCTGATTAGAAAGAAGTTGAAAGTTGAAAGATTTAGAAGATCTGATATTTATCGCGCATTTTACTAAAACACAATAAATATATCAAGTGCAACGCAATCTTTATCAATACAGAGTAAGTATCGCAATAACGCGGCAACTTACTGCTGCACTTGTTGATCTCCTGATTGCAGTATTTATCTATCGGACAATCACTGTTGGAAAGGCATTCTACTTTGAAGCAGCCCGAGGCATCGCCGATGTAACCAGGCTGGCATTGACAACCAGCCGTGTGATCCAGAACGGTGCAAATAGTATTCAAGCCGCAGTCGACGAAAGAACACGGATCCGAACAATTGTGATGAATGCAGGCTTGCGTGTCCGGACAATCCGTTTGCGAGATGCATTGATGCGGCAGAGTGCAGCCCGATCCTATAGGATCGCCCGCAGTGCCTTGAGGACAAGTGCAACGATAAGATCCGTGGAGATTAATACATTCGGCACTCGGATGACACGGTTGATCCTCGCACTCATTTATATCCAGACAATGTTCGGGACCGGCGATAAATCCATGGCTGCATCTGAAAAGTTAAATTAAATATTTTACAAGACCTCCTACACACAAAGATAAAATATCTATTTTAAATATGCAGCATATAAGCAATATATATTTAGTAAGATAATTCGTCAGATAAAATGACTGATACCTGCACTTGTTGTTGATGCACACTTCGTCGCGTTTGCACCCGACATCCGATGTACAGCCGGCTTCGCAAGTACCATCGATACACAGTTCGCCGGGCAAACAGTTACTATCACCGTAACATATCTTTACGCAAATACCATTCTTGCAACGTTCGCCTTGCGCGCAGTTGTTTTGTTCCGAACATTGACATTGGCACAATCCCGAGACGCATAGATGTTGACTAGGACAGTCCTGCGGAGTCTGACATGTGCTCGGCACTCGAACACAACCTTGTTCCGGAGTAGGATTACCGTGAAAACCAAGAGGACACGTGCATGTAACCGCATGATTTGTGCAACTACAGATTGCATTTGATCCACATACGTCTTTTCTGTCGCAAGGATCTAGAAATAAATCGGAAATATTTTTTTTTATTTCAGAATCTTCTTACATATTTTGTTTTGTTAATTTATATTAATATAAAAAATAATGTGTTTATAAAGATAATATAGTTGCAGCATACCTTGACACTTATTGTTAATACATGATTCAATAGTTAGGCAGTTTTTGTTGCTGCGACAACCGAGAATACACCCTCCGCTAGCACATGCCTGATCCACTTGGCACTGAGAATGCGAAATGCATGATACCATACACTTGTTGTTGATACATTTCTCTCCGTCTGAACAATCGGCGACCGAACGACAAACAGCTAAAAAACGACAAGAGTTTTCTCATAACATTTTTAAAAACTTTTCAAATTAAAATTTTTCAATTTGACGTATAACAAAATTACTATATATTAATTCACTGTTAACCTATTTAATAATTAATAAGAACGTCGGATATTACCTCTGCATTGTCCATCAAGACACACGTTGTTCTCGCATTCAGAATCCACCGTGCAATAATTCGTACCCCGTACGCAGCCGTGTTCCGGGCCCTTCGAGGACGGCACGAATCTGTGGATGCACTTGCAACTTGGCCGATCGTCCACGACCTCGCAGAGCGCGTTGGCGCCGCACGCGTTCTCGCACGGATTCACGCAGCGATGTTCGTGACAGATGGAATGTACCGGACAGTCCTTGGAACCGGAGCAATATCCTTCCGGCTGGCAGCCGTTCGTGTAAGGATCGCCCACGTGATTCGGCGGGCACCGACACACCGGTTCATTCGTCGAACCAGCGACGCAGAGCGCGGTCGGATGACAGGAGTCCGGACGACACGTCTCGACGGGGACGCACTCGACGTCGGGCACCGGGTTCGGGCGTAGTCCGGGCGGGCACTGGCAGATCGCTTTGTGGTCGTCCGCGATGCAAACGGCATTCACCCCGCACGCGTTCTCGTCGCAGGCATCGTAGCAAGTGTGCGTAAGCCGGTTGCAGAGCTGCGCCGGCGGGCAATCGATGTTGTAAACGCAGGGCACCGCGCGGCAACCGGACGTCGGGTCGTTTGGATCGCCGGCGTATGATCCTAGCGGGCACTCGCAGTTAGCCACGTGATTATTGACGACGCAGAGCGCGTTCGGACCGCAGGAGATAAAATCGCAGACCAGTTGACAGGCGAGCGGACCATCTGGAGTGCCGCGACACGTCTGATCCTCTGAACATTCGCTGTCGGTGGTGCAACGGTTCTCGCGCGGGCTCTGACAGCCCCGGCGATCGTTCGGATTACCGGTGTAGCCCGGCAAACAATCGCAACGGCCGTGATGGTTTTCCGCCACGCAGCGGGAATTCGCGGTGCAGGTGAAACCGTCGCAAAGCGACATACATTTGAGCACGCCGAGCGCGTCCGGTCTGCAAGCCTCACTCGAATGGCAATCGTTGTCGCTTATGCAATCGGGCACCGACGGCTTCTCGCAAGACGACAGTACCGGATTCCACTCATAGCCGTCTTGACACTTACAGGTAGCATGACCGGGTACAACGTCAGGCTCGCATTTCTGATAAGCGCCGCACACCACGTTGCTGCAAGGATTCACGCAGTCACGTATACCACCGTCTAAGGTGATGCAGAAGAAACCTGGCTCACAGTCCGAATCGTGTGTGCATCGTAGTATCACGGATTTGGATGGCTGACAACCCTCGACCAGATTACTCGGATTGCCCTGGTAACCGTCGACGCACAAGCAGGAAGACACGTGATTTTGCGTGATGCATAATGCGTTAGGTCCGCACTGTAGCTTGCTGCAAGCATCCACACACTTGCGAACTCCTTTACCGATCTGGAAGCAAATCTCCTGGGGCTCGCATTCAAGATCATTCGAGCAATGGCCATGCAAGTGACAGCCTTTGTGCAGATCGTTGGGATTGCCGCTGTAACCAGGGGGACACACGCATGCTCCGTTTTGACAAACAGATCTGGGGCCGCATTTTATGTCACTGCATTGGTTTATGCACTTATGATCGACACAGGTGTAATCGAAAGGACATGGTGCAGTGTCACTGCAGACGCAAGTCGAAGGATCGGCGCACGGGCCTACTTGCACCTGCCGGCATCCGACGAAGGGATTGCCAAAGAAGCCATTCTTGCAACGACAATCGTAGCTTCCGATGGTATTGATGCACACCGCGTTACTGCCACATGCATTTCCGTTGCATTCATTGATGTCTAATGAAGAAATATAAAAGAGATTTGTAAGACTCTTACTTTTATATTTATTACGATTAGTACTAAAGTATTAGAAGAAAATGAAAATATTGTGGCAGTGTTTCAACAAATGGCTTTCTGTTAAATGGCAATATAGTTACAAGTAATTATTAAAAAAACATAAAGAGATCACAAATAGAAGATGATGAAAATTATTTAAATACAAATATTTACAAATACAATTTATAAATACAAATTTATAAATACAAATAAGCTGGTTGATTTTTATAATAAAAGATTGTCATAATTCTCTTTCCGATATTTACATGTTGTGCAAAATTATTCAATTATACTCTTTAAATTTTATCACATACCACTTCTGTAACAATTATAAAAAACAACATACTGCTGACAAACTGAGAAATTTACAATTTAAATAAAATTTAATTTTAAAAAATAGTATAAAAAATTAAATTAAAATTAGCTATACTAACCAAAGCATTGGATAAACGGATTGCCAGCGAAACCATGTGGGCAGAGACACTCGACAGCATTGGGACCTGCGTTACAATGCGCGTCCTTTCCGCACACCGCGGTGGAGCAATCAGATTTCTCTTGAATACCACAGCCGTGATAAGGATTTCCACTAGTACCCGGATTGCAGACACATTTTGATTCTTGAAGACCATATTCGCAATGCGCGTTTTTCCCGCAGATTGGATCGCAATGAGGTGGTTGAATCGCTATGTATATAGAGATAAATTATTTAATACTTATAAATTATTAAATATTATGTTTCTCTTTTTTTCTAGAGAAACATTTGTGAAACGATATAAATCTCACCACGGACGCGTATTACACTTACGTGGCATACAGAGTAGGTCGGGATTGCCGACAAAGTAAGGGTTGCACACGCATTTATTCGTTAAAGGCTCGCACACGGCTCCGATGCCGCAAACCACCCCCTCGCAACGTCGCTTGCAACGTCCGCTGATGCACACGCTTGGCTCGGCGCATGGGATTTCAGGTGAGCAAACATCCGGCACGCATTGTCCACCAGGGAAAGGATTACCCATAAAACCTTCGATACATTTACAGGTCGGCCCATCGTAACTGACGATACATTGAGCCCCGGTGCCGCAAACAAAGCCATCGCATTCTATATTAGGAAAAAATTGCAATATGCAATTATATTGCAACATGCAATAAAATCACAGCTGATATCCCTCACTAATTAATAACAGATTAACAAAATATACGCGTAAAAATTAAAATTGATAATATAATAAAATATCATCCAATATCTTTTAACAAACAATTTATATAAATCGTTCGTAATATTATTTTTTAATTAAAAAATATCTCTTACAATTATTTAATTAAAATACTATACGATTCCCGTGCAGTATTATTTAAAAATATATACTCACGTGAGACACATTCGTTGTTTACGCCCTCCGTGAAACCAATAACGCATCTACACCACGCGGCGTGCTTATCGGGCTCGCAATACGCGTTTGGACCGCACGGTATATTGTCGCAAGGATTAACGCAGCTTCCTTGGACGCATGCCAGATAATTTTCACAATCGTCGTTGGAGGAACACTTGTTTTTGCCAGTCGGAACTCCCGTACAGCCGGCACCGTAAGAATCACCAACCATACCTTTAGGACACTCGCACACGTGATCTCCCTTCGTGTTGATACAATACGCGCCATGACCGCAAGGATTATTCGCGCACTCGTTCACGTCAACGCAACCGTGCTGCGGATCACCCTCGAAGCCAGCCTCGCACATGCATCGCGGCGGATCGCTCGGCGTGCATTTCGCGTTAATACCGCATGGGAAACGGTCGCAAGGATCTGCAATAATGGAGAATATTAATGACAAAACTATGAAAACTATAATTATAATAAAAAAATGGATTTTTCGTAGACTCACTCTTGCATAGATTTCCATCCAAGGGATCTGTGTAGAACGGTGGTGGACACACGCATTCGCCGGGTTGCACGCATTTCTCGTTAGCCTTGCATTCGTTGTCGTTGGTACATCTCTTCTGGGCTGGAGAGCAAAGGCCATTGTACGGATCGCCGCCATATCCGTGCGGGCACACGCATTGATGGGCGCCTGGTATATTGATACATTCGGCACCGTAACCGCAGACTTGGTGTCCCACGATACACTCGTTTATATCTACGTACAAATTAATAATTGATCCATCGATCGTATCAAGTACAATTATCAACTGCTATCAATTATCAACCTAACCTGCATGTCAATCAACAATTATCAACCTAACCTGCATGTCGATCAACAATTATCAACCTAACCTGCATGTCTCTCGACACGACTGTCGTCAAATAAAAAATTCACGCTCGTAAGTCAAAATAACCGAAAACAACGTACCTTCGCAGGATCCATCAAATTTGGTCGTGTAACCTTTGGGACAGGCGCAATAGCTGACACCGCCGGCAATCGTAATACACTCGGCACCGCTCGGACACTTCTCGCCTTTCGAGCATCCAGCCAGCATGCATTTGCCATTGACGATCTTGTACGGCGGTTGACACTGACATTCGATGCTGTTGCATTCTGCGAATTTTCAAAATTTTCCAGTCTTAATCAACAGTATCAACAATAGTAATAATTATCATAATTTATATTATGAATATGTATAAGAATATCAAAGATAAATCGAAAATATTGTCTACCTTCGCAAAGCGAGAAAGGATTTCCATTGAAGCCCGGTGGACACTGGCACTCATAGCTGCCGGGGAGATTTTTGCAAATTGCATTGACGCCGCAGGCAGGCTTCTCTCTTAGCTCCATACATTCGTTGATGTCTCTGCATTTACCCGTCTCGTGATCGCGCATATAACCGCGTTGACAGATACAAACGCTACTGCCCACGAATTCATCCTTAATACACTGCTCTCCAGCGGGACAGGGCGCACTGGGGCCACATACATGAGGTGTTTTCGTCTTTTGACAGCCGCCGCTGTAAGGATCGCCCGTCATGCCGCTCGGACATTGACACGAGAAGGAACCGGGCTCATTGTTGCAGATAGCGCCCGGAGGACACGGATTTATCGCGCACTCGTCGATATCCCGGCAACCACCCTTTACTCCAGGCTTTCCGGTGTAACCGTTGCTGCAAAGGCACGTCGCCACGTCGTTCAGGAGCATGCAGTGGGCGTTTGGTCCGCAGGATAGATCTTCACATGGATCTGATCGGGCAAATGCAAAAAATTACGTGCTAATAGTATTTTGTATACATAAAAAAAGAAAACAATTTTTCTGCATTTTATATAAAAAATATGAAAGGAAAGTTATATAAAACATCTCATTTAAAATAAGAAATATATTATACTTACGCCTGCAATCGTTTCCGACATTGGGCTCGGGACATAGACATCTCTTTTGCGGATCACAAATAGCGTTTCCTGGACAATCGTCATCAACCTCGCACCTGACTATACCAACACACTTAATGTAGGGATCGGGATCCGGTATGGTTTCCTCCGGACAAGTGCAAGCGTAAGAACCTTCGGTATTAGTACACGTTGCTCCATGACCGCAAACAGGTTTGGTGCATTCATCAAAATCTGCATTTATTTAAACAATATGTAAATTTAATCAATAAGTAAATACAAAGCAATAATTGAATTAGTATAATTTATAAATAGAGATATCGATAGATTTATTATTAAATAATAAATAGTTATCTATACACATATATAAATATTAATAAATTAATAATAGATTTTTGTAAAATTATGCAAAATTAGAATATTTATTATTAATTAATAATTTATCTTGTGCAAGAGTTTTACCTATACATTGTTTGAAGGCATTTCCTGAAAAGCCAGGTTTACATTGACAACTGAAATCACCGGGTATATTCGTGCAAATAGCATTTTTGCCGCATCTTCCAGAAGGTCCATTTATTGCATCGCATTCGTTTATGTCTAGATAAGGAAAATAAAACCGTATTCGCAAAAGAAAACTTCTATTTATGCGAAGGAATAGTCAATGAATGTCTTGATTTATAGAGAAAACATCCATTTACTTACCAACACATCCAGCCGCTATATCGTTTGGATTAAAGGTCCAACCGTCTTCGCAAATGCAATAAGCCTCGTGACCGTCAGCCTTACAGAAGGCATGTTCGCCGCAAGTTACCTCATCACACGGTGCTTCGAAATAACATAAATTATGTAATTTTATAAAAGAGAGTTCTTGTTTTTTCTCTTTATAATTTTCTTAAAAATTTTTTTGTATGTAACGTTTTTCTTTCTAAAATGTAATACTATGGTAAATATAATTAACGATTACCTTTACATGCTATGTGGGGCGGAGTACCAACGAATCCGGATTCGCATTCGCAATGATAGCTCCCTCTAATATTCGTACAGATCGATGCGGGTCCGCAGGGATTAGTAAGACACTCGTCCAGATCTGTGCACTCAGCACCGACAGCCTTGAAACCATCCTTACAGAAGCACTGCCCTTCGATGCACTCGGCATTGTTGACACAGTCAAAGTTCGATTTACAAAGAGTCGTTACGTCGGTCTGAAAATTATATGACGGTGACAATTCCTTTCACATATTCATTATATTGGTCTTGGAAATAAAAACCGGTTTTTTTGTGCCTGTAGGTATATTTTTTAGATCCGCGAATAAGGAACACATATGTAATAAATGGAATTGTGAGAATAGGTTTTGCGGCTTTACAAACAACGGAAAGAATATGGCTTTGGAAAAGAGGTAAACTGTATAAAACCGGTTCGCATTCGTCTTGGTTTGGCATACAATGCCGCTTTGTTTGCTTTCTTTTTTCTGTCACCTTCGTAAAGAAGAACCGCGAACCGGTCCAAGATGCAGAGCAGAATCTATTTTTGGGAGATGTTTGTCTCGGGATATTTGTAGGCCTTGTGTATACTTATGTATGCACGAGGTGACTACTCAAGACACAACGGGATTATTGAATTATTACCTGTTCGCATGCAACTGCCGAACTGGGGTTGGCACTATACCCCGTGGGGCAGATGCAATTGTAACCAGGTACCTCGTTCTTGCAAATCGCATTCCTACCACAAGGATTCTCCAGAGCCGTGCACTCGTCGATATCTAGAAAAGAAACGAGATATCGTGATAATAGAAAAATCTTATTAATTTAAATAACGTGCAAATCAGTTTGAGAATCGACGACACGCACATTTATGTGTTGAGCGATCATTTTAAACGATCTATAATTTGCGACAAAATTTGAAATAGAATTCTATGTATAATTTTATATGTCGTGTAACAAAAAGCATTTAAGAAAAAAATAACACATATATATACAAAACACATACCACACAATACACATTAAAATATGCGTTAAAGAATATTATTTACGATTTTATCGCAAATTATAAATTGTCTAAAGCAGACTTGACAGGCTAAAAAAATTTGACTTTGTATGATAAAAGCGGGAAGTACAAGCATAAATCTAATTTTATGCAAATAATCAATTTCTAATTTATGGAAATATAAAGAAGAAATTGTAATAAATATATCAAAGTCATATCTCAACAGAAGATTGGATCTGGCACTCTTAGATGCATTCATTGAATTCATATAGTGAGTGTCTCTCCGCAAGAAGAGATGTATCAGTAAGCTAACCACTGCACTCCTTGAAAGGGTCGCCCGTGTAATCCGCCTTGCAGCTGCAGACGAAGCTGCCGATCGTGTCGATGCATTCGGCATTCTCGCCGCATGGATTGCGCTTGCATTCATTCACGTCTGTTAATCGCAAGATGAGTCTTATTAATCGTTAACGCGCAATACAAACATGCAATGAGATAGATTAAAAATATAGCAAGCTTGGTGACTGACTTTCGCAAAGGGTTAGTCCTTGGCCGATGAAACCCAGCGGGCAAATGCACTTGTACGAGCCCGGGACGTTGATGCATCTCGCGTTGGTCACGCAAGCGTTCGCGCCAACGCACTCGTTCACGTCGACGCAACCATGCGTGGGATCCATTTGATAACCGACATGGCATCTGCACTCGAAGCTACCGTCGGTGTTTACACATTCCGAGTTTGCTCCGCAAGGTAAACCTTCCTCGCACTCGTTTATATCTGTTAGTGACGGTTAGTTAGTTGATTAATTCTTGGCACGAGCACAAACGCAAAAGTCTGTGAGTTTAAGCGGGACTGTTACAAACATATATTATAACACAGACTAACACACAATAAATCTTGGAATCTAAACTCTAGCATAAGTACTAAAGCTAGCATATTTTTGCTATCTCTCTTGGTGAGAGATTTTAATCAAAATGAATTTTACGTTTGTTAAAATACTGATTAGAGTCATGATAAACAATGTTATATTATTGAAGCATGATAATTAATGTAAAGTCGTTCCTACGATACAAAATTTTATTTCTTACTTACCACACATAACTGTATTGTTGTAATATAACAATTTAGCTCTCAGTAGTTGCAATAAAGTATAACAAGTAAGTAAGATGGTAATTATAAAAATTTTCTCAGGTCTTACCATGACAACCTGACAATGGATCACCGTTCATTCCCTCAGGACAGGAACACCGGAAGCTACCGTATACGTTCGTACAGAGAGCAGAACGTCCGCAAGGACTCCTTAGACACTCGTCGATGTCCCTGCACTCCTCATCGGGACTACCGTCGTATCCTTGAGGACATTCGCATTTATGCGCGCCTGGTAAGTTTACGCATAGTGCACCCCTTCCGCAGGCACCCTCGTATTCGCATTCGTTAATATCGATACACTAAATTTAAACAAATTTATAATTATATATATTATCCCTAATTTGCCGCTATCTAATAAATCCATTATTATTTTTTTAATTTCCCGCAATAGATTTTAAACTTTATATTTTATCTATATAAGTCTAAATTTATTTTACATATAATATATAAGGAAATTTTTAAAATTAATCAAAATATTTAAATTGTTTTACGATTAAAAAACTTTAAACAAATATTTAATATTGTTATTATTAATAATTATTACTTTCATTATTATGATCAAAAATTTTTATACAAATGTTTTTATATATAATTGGAATTTGTCTATATATAATATATAATCTATATTCTATTGATATACTATTAATATACTATCTATATTCTATTGATATACCTGTTTTTATTATTTTCATGTACTCACACTGTTGTACGGGTCTCCCGTAAATCCGTCTTGACACGTGCAGGTGTAATTGCCAGGTATGTTGTGACACACGGTATTGTCGCCGCATGCACCTGGTATCGCGCATTCATTCACATCTTCGCAATGCACCTCACCGTCGCCGATGTAGCCGGATTTGCATTTACACAGAAAATTCGAAGGAAGATTACAGCATTCGGCATTTTCAACGCAACGTCCCGCGAGCGCTGGATCGTCGCATTCGTTGATATCTGCAGATACGATTTTATAAATAACCAAAACACGTATACGCAATAATTATTATCGTTTTGCAGATAATAAACTTACCCTCGCAGTGAAAGCCGTCACCTCGATATCCGGGAAAGCAGGAACATTGGAAGCTGCCAAGAGTATTTGTACAGTGGGCAAATATATCACAGGGCCGATATTTACACTCATTCTCATCTGTAATTTTTAATTTTTGCGTGAATATTACTTAATATTAAATTAAAGAATAAAAGAGAATAAGCTTACAGTATATATACTTGCGTCGAATTTATCCAAAGGTTTGCGATAGAATATATATGCATTAATTAAATAGTCATGACAAAAGGAGTATTATAGGAGTAATTATTAGTAAATACAGGGTTGTTATAATAATGTATAAATGGAGTTATACAAACCTGGAACTTGACAATTACATCCTCCAAACCCATCATTACAGTGACAGACCGAATTCAGACATACACCGTTTTGACATTTGGTGCCGTCCTCTTTTGTGCAGTCGTCTATAAATAAGATTTTTATAAAACTTATTTTTTAATAATTCTTTTATATCATAAAATATATATTTTAATATAAATATATACATATTTAAGTTTTTAATTTAATAATTTATATTGTT
>NW_021850653.1:87066-105765 GCF_003651465.1 Formica exsecta
TTTAAAAAAAAAAACCTATCTGACGCACGGGCCATTTTTGCTGGTCATTAAATAAGATTATCCAAGAAAAGGAGGCAAACAAATTACGATTATACTATAAGCTATCGGTTAATCGCGCAATTTTCTCCCGCCGGACTATCATCAGATAGAGTTCGTAGGAAAATAAGAATAATACTCTGCAGCTAATTACGACGTAGGCGTGACTCGGTATGATGTAATATATAATGACGCGAGAACACACACATCCCCTTAATTGATGCGACAAGGTGTGTTATGCGTCGCCTCGGCGTGAATATGTCTCTGCGACGTGGAGGAGAATTACTTAGCCTACCACGTAATGACATCGAAAATGACGGAATGATGTAAAGAAGCAACGGAAATGTTAACGATAATGCACCGTGTCATGCGATGTCTTCTTCTTTACTTACTTCCTTCATGAGATACACGATCGCTTCGCAGTGACACTGTATTCGCGAGAAGCTTACTCTGATGAATTCGAGCTTGTCGAAGGGATATGTCTTTCTCACAGATAACTCACCTGTGCACTTTAACCTGCTGCGCTGCTCATCCACGCCCTGGTAACAATCGGTGCGACTATCACAGAGCTTCGAGAGCTCGAGCAGTTGCAGAACGTCTGTCGACTCGTTGACTTGACAGCCAAAATAGCCGTCTTCGAGGTTCAGGAAGAATACTTCTCGTCTCAATCCATGGCCGAGCCTGTTACGTGATTCGGCCTGAAAAATTGTAGGGTGGACATCATTTCTTTTAAACGTCAACGTAAAATTATTTTCGCAATTTTTGGATTAGCATTCTGACATGTATGCATTTAACTTCTTTTGAAAGACTCTGTCACATAATTATATTCAATTGAAAAACTTTTTACAGATTAAATAAAGAAAATTAATGAATCTCTTTACTCGTGAAAGAATAAAAGTTTTTAGATGAACGTTTACTTACCGTAGGATACGAAACTAGAAGTATCCACACCAGCAACGGCCAAAGATGTTTCATCTTTGCTGTAAAAAATAAAATCACGAAAATTATTGATTATCCATATAATCATATTGATATCGCGCGCTTGAGCACCGAGTAGATGAATTTATTAACAACGAAAAAAAACGTGGAAATTTTTAGCGATGACCAAATGTGCATACATATTTGTGTTTGTCATCCTTTCTCGAAACGCATTACAAAAGAAATTTAAATAAATTCTTAAACACGCACACGTAATAGCCCGATGACTTCACGCGAGAATCACCCGTGGTAATTGCATCATCGTAAATTCACAAGTGGTTTCGCAAAAACGACACCACTCAACGACAACACCCTGGAAATGATTTTTCACGATCACGCTACATCCGGAGATGAAGAAGGAAGAAAAAGAAAGAAGCACCCGACATTCTCCGCGATGTTCGCGGCGTATAAATCATGAGAAAAGCATCGCGGTTGCAGGGAATCATCGGAAAATCAAGCGTAAATACAAAACCGCAAGAAACCGTCGACCGTTTTTCAGTCGCAACGGCTAAACCTACACTGGTCGAACATCTGTCCAATGAACAAGCCGCTACTCCACCAATCGCTTCAATATGGCTAATTCACAAATGTACGTCAGTCAAATCCATCAACCCTCACATGTAAGTCACGCAATATGTGAAATTATCAATTTTATCGTTCGATGGATATACACATTTAGCATCCTAAAGCAAGAAATATAAAGTCTTTCGGTATGATAGACATAAATAAATTATGTATAAATTACACGGGATTCAACTGCTAATAACACGATGACATTAAAATAGTTGCCGATAATGAATGTAAAATCAATCTTTTATTAGGGACAATCATCATCGCATATCTCAACGCGAATAAGCTTCAAAATTAAATTCTTGTTGTAATAAAAAATTGACGTACCAATGCTAATCCTCAAATACGTTTCGTACATCTGCAAGATGCACAGCGCGTTTGACTTAACATCGCGGAAAAATGCGTGTTTTCACCGAACTTCTCCAACGAAGTTTATATTCCGCAGAAATGCGGAAGTTTAAATCGCGAATTTTCTAAATCGCAAAATAGCCGTGTTTATGTGCTCTCCTTGGACGTTGCAAATTTCGCAAAAAATGCAATCTTTTCGCGAAGTATATCGCGTACGCAGATGCGTCTTAGTCCTAGATCCTTTATAGACGAACAACGCAGACAAACGCACTATACGCGTGCAACGGATAACACAATAAGTTAAAACTGCGGCGATCAACCTGGAGCGGTGAAATGTTAACGACTGCACGCGGCTAAGCTCACAGGGTGGATCAAGGGGGTGAGAGGGAGGAGAGAAGGAAGGACGTTGTGTTCGCCAAGTCGGATGAGAAGGAGGAAGAGAAGCGGAAAGTGTGCAAGGAGAAACGACCAGGCGAATAGAAGGTAGTGGAGAGAAGAGAAGCAAAGGAACGTAATAAAGGAGGGCGTATGAGTGCGATGCACCTGTGCTTCTCCTGCCCCCTCCGACCACCTTGCATCGTCACCGAGTCGTACCCCTCCGCCATACCCCTAACGCGTCAAGATGTAGAAACCCACAGCTGCGAGCACGGGTATCCACACGGGTTCCCTTATTTTAATTTGGTCACGGAAGAACCGGGTCTACCCCACTGCGGGCGAGCATAATTTTGAGGGGGCCCGGTTTTGCTTCCGCAATGCCATTTTTTTTAGTCAAGGTCCTATATTTAAAGCAGAAAGGAACACTTAATCGTGTACATAAACATATTATCTTATTATTACATTATTATTACATTATGTAATATAACATTAAACATATAAAAATATATAGTTAAACTATATATTTATAATTCCTTTTTTAATTAATAGAATAACTTAGCATTTAATATCATACCTCATGTATTTCAGCTTCTGCGTGCATTTTGTGGCTTTAGTGGTTTTTCAAGTTTTATTATGAAAGTGAGATGATTGTATGTGTGTATGTGTGTGTAACGGTTCACGGTTTACGCGTCAAAGAAGTGTTCTCGTAGTCACTCTCTAACAGGTTAATAATTTGCTACGGTTAATGTATTTATTTGTTTTACAACATTGTGTAATATATAATAATTTAATGCATGTGCATATAATAATTTTGATAAAAATAATAACGTCTATGTACATAAATTTTAATAGATTGTACTAATAAAAGTTTTTTTTTCTCGTAAGGAATGAATCAACAGAAACTTGTATTCTTTTACTAATTATAGAGTTGTTACAAATATAATTATTGTCAATAAAAATAAACGTCTTATATAAATGTATTTTTTTAATATATGCTGCAACGTAAGTACAGGTAAAACTGTGAAATCCTGAGGCGATCGTTCTTGACTGACATCAATCTCTCTGCCGCAAGCGATTGACATAGTTACATTGGTTTTTATCGATATCTCTTTAGCATATCTGCATATCGCAATCTTACAATTAGTCAGTAGCTGTATCGCTTATAATCTAACCGTACACTTTAATTTTGCATTATAGCGCATCTGAATGAATAAATGAATGATGTTAATCGCAATGCGCACTTATATATATGGAGCATACGAGACACCTCCTACGCACAATGTTACGATATGAATAATGTCAACTGCGATTCTGTCATCGATTGAAACAAGGCAAGTTAACACGCGAGACTTCTAGTTTAGATGGTTGCTTTCTTATGATGTAACGTATCAATTTTCTTAACTCTTAATACAATTTTATATCATACTAGAATATTATGAAACGCGTGCCATTTACTTTCTTACGCCATATATTATTTAATAAACTGCTATTAAAAAATTCCAAATATATATATGTAAAAGAAATGTCTTCTCGAAATATAAAATTTGGCGTAAAATTATAACATTAATTAATTTACATAGATTTTAATGGCTATATAATAGCAGTATACAATACATTTTATTATAAATTATATTGTATATTACTATAAATTTTAATCAATCAATTTGTGATTGATATAGCTTGGCTCTATATCAGTTGAAACAAAGTTAAATTAAACTGAACTTTTAACGAACATGATCGTAAAGT
The DNA here is from genome assembly GCF_003651465.1 of Formica exsecta. Classification (NCBI taxonomy): domain Eukaryota; kingdom Metazoa; phylum Arthropoda; class Insecta; order Hymenoptera; family Formicidae; genus Formica; species Formica exsecta. The sequence continues at coordinate 91,120 of NW_021850653.1, forward strand.
CGCACAATTGCAAAGAAGCGTAAAATGTTTACGCTGATGATATTAAATTTATAAGACAGAGTTTCTCTCTCTTCTCGATCTCTAATAGAAGTTAAAATGACTAAATATAGCATAATCACATCAGCGAAAGATAGGTTCAATATTGGTCGGAAGAATCTATAAATTACGCAAGGTAGTCGATCAATATTAGTCAGAAGGCATAGCAAAAGATACTTAAGATATCTAAAACATAATTCTTCGCATTTTTTACTTTATCTACGTGCAATGCATATTATCGGGAATTCTGATGCATTTACAAATTGCGATTAGGACACATTCCTCAATTCTCAGTGATCGCGATTAAGGCATACTTTTGAAATCTCGGTGATTGCAGGTTCCCGATAGTTTAGTCAGTAAGTAGAGTTATTAGGAAATTAAGAAAACAAGTAGGGTTATTAAGAATAATACTGAGGAATCTAGAAATAAAGTTAAAATATAAATATAAATAATATAAAATTATTTTTAAAAGAAATAAACTTTTTTAAATTTGTTTTAGGGAAATTTAAAAAAATTTTGAAAATTTTGAAAACTCAAATTAATTGTCTAATTTTTTCTAAAATGCTTCTAATTTTTTACTATCCGTAAGCGTATTGAGGTAACGAATATTTATTAAGGTAAATTTTCATTTTTTTTGACAGGTGTAAAATTATGTAATGACAGTTGTTCACGGCGAAAAAAAGCAATTAGCATCACGGACAAGAAGCAATGATAAAATTTAAAACTTTCAAAAGAGAATTTTGATACATTCAAATATCGCGTTTAACATGTTTTATTTTTTAATGGATACATTTCTTTATCGCTTCACGATATTTGTACAGTCTCAATCTTTATACTAATCTATATTTATAATTAATAGTAAAGCACCTTCCTTGTTGGTGTTACACATATTACTTAAACATTAAACTAATAAAATAATCACAAAATCACGGAATTAGAATATGGTAATCGCGCTTCATTATATTAGATCTTTATCTTTTCCATGACATCATTTATCTCAATTCGATTTAATTACCGCATTACGCATAACCCAAAATAGATATACCAGGTCAATAACAACCTCGATGCGCGAGTCATCGGCTTCACGGATTTCTTCTTTATTATACTTGCCTCGCCCACGAGATTCTCAGTTTATGGAAGCTTGCAGGTCAGGAACGTGTTTGTACAACGGCGTCGTGAAAGTGTCTACATGCGACTAGAGAGAACATCCTGGCAGTAGAGATTATTCTTTTACGTGTGCCCGAAAGACTAGAAGTACATCCCACGCGCGCGATGACTCAAAATAAAATGCACAAATGACGGAAATAATACAATTATTTTGTTAACTAGCAGCTAGAAACTGCTTTGCACGTTATGTTACGTTTGAAACTCAATATTATTACTCGATATTGACGAGAAGAATCATTAACTCATTATACCGACGACATCAAAATTTATGCACTTTCTCTCAGACTGTCTGATCTCGAAACAATAAATCCATAGAGACCATAAAGCTATTACGTCTCATAATATAATAAGCAGTTGATTATTTAGAGATTTTATGATATATTTTATTAAATAAATCATATATATATTTAATGAATGATTTTACTTTATATATCTACACTGGTTGACACAAATGCTAAGAATCATATTACTCTGTGCAAAAAATTATTTCCTTGTAATTGTCAACTAGTGTTTTTAAGTAAAGTAAAATCATCTCGAATTTCGTAGAAGCCGACATTTTTAATATATAATGCATTAATAAGCGGAGACATTTTATTTTTATTTCGTAGATTTGTCTCATATAGTTTGCGTAACGTATCGAATTAATCACAACGGCTACATTCTTTAAAGACAGACATTTATGGCTTTGTAATGTCACCTATAAACGAATTTGCATGTTTAGCACCCACCGTCTATAACTTTAATTGCATAACCGACGTGTTGAGTCTTCCTACGTACGGCGCTAATTTCACGCATGAGTCTTTTTACGCACTTGCGTAATTCCTCAGTAAAGTAATGCAAACGAAGAGTTTTCTTTGTTTGAACGAGCATGTTCTAGTTGTTAGATAATATAGTTCTTTTTGTGCATAAAAATATTAAACTCTGTTTAAAAGCTGAGAATCTCTATCGTTTCTCTAGAACAAATGTGTGATAGAAATATGATTAAGCTCCGATAGTTATCACAAAAAGATAATTGATTTAATGAATGTGATTTAATTGCAAGGTGACTATAACAATAGAGGATGATGGCATAAAAGAACGATATGCAAGAGCCCCGCAGAGTTCTAATTACTCGGCGTCTTCTTTTCTTTTCGCAAACTTGTATGTATGTCAAGATGCACCGATACGCATATATGAATATTTATTCATATTATCTGTGTTAATTAGAGACAAAAATATGCGTGGAAGCTTTCCCCTTCTTACATTTAACGAGAATCTGTCTGTGCGCAATATAAAAGAGTATAACGCTGACACGAGATTATAAAATAATTAATCTTTCAAAATTTTTATGCGTAACTGTGGATTTTAAAACTTTATTCAACTATTCCTTTATTATGTATATTTCTTTATTCAAGTATTCCTTTATTCAACGAGAGCTAGCCAACTTCGTTAAGAAACCGACGCGAAGATCTCCAGATCTGAATTCATAATTTCAGGTAACGGTTTCTGTGAAAAATAACAAGAAATATCGTCGGAAAGCAACTTGTACAATAAACTTGCGCGAATAAAATTTCGTAAAAGGAGAGAGGAAGTGAAAAACACATACTGCATACTCACGATCACAGATATATGTATATATTTCATCCTCGTTCCTAAATTTAATGATCTAATAACACATGCAGCGACTCTGACTTTTGTCAAGTTTCGTCGTAATCATCGCGAAAATTCATATTATTTGCGGGCGGATTCGCGCGATACCTCCGAGAGAATGTTCTATTCCTGCAACACCTGCCGCCGTATACCTGATTATCTTCATTTCATAACGATCCTTGAGCGCACGAAGGAAGTTTAGGTCAATATCCTTCGCGCAGACAGCCGCCAGTTACGTCAAATGATAGACGATGTTCATGGAACGGGCAATTAAAAATCAATTTTGCCATGCACCATGCGTCATATTCGCCGATCAAGTGATGGGAATCGGATGTTGATTCCATTAAAAACTTTGACATAAAATAGCGAATGTTTTATGAGATAATTGAAAGATCCATCAACTCCGTCACATAATTCATCAACTCAGATGCGATTTAAATTGTATTAATCTTTAATTGACATTATCTTCAAATTATTTTAAATCTTCATTCAATGATATATCGACAAATACGCGATTTCTATAACAATATACGTTATAGAAAGAAGATAATAAGGTCTTTAACTACGATAAAAAAGTATACAATACCTGCGATCATCAACATAAAATAAATAATTCTATCAAAATTTGATATTAAAAAATGCAAAAGAATTCTATAATTATGTTATCAAAATTCATGCTCTAACTTCTATTTCAAATGTTAGTACATATATTGAATTATATTGTAGATAGATGAAACACAATATTGTATAATATCATTATTTTAAAATATTGATATTCATTCTAAAACAAAACAATATATTATTTTTAGTAGCACAGTTTTTCTTACTGAATTCTTCTTTTTCTCACTGATTTCTCAATTAAATGTGGATATATAGTATTAGATATAAAAAATCGAATAACATCATTTAACAACTCGCAAGAGGAATTTGGCAGCCTCGACCTGCCGCATCCTATTAGGAAATTCGAATGCTAAGCACGATCAAGCGTTGATCGCGCTTGCCTGAGGCAACATCCGGCATGAATCAACCAAGTACAAAGCAGACGGCGCGATTTAGCCCTAAAACTTACGCCCACTCCAGAGCAACAAGAGAGCGGCGAGCGAAGCGAAACAGAATTATTCTGTTGCAAAGTGAAAGTTCTTTGGGTTACTTTACAAATGAACGGGCGTAAGGCCCCGTTTGATCGCCGAATCGGTTTCAACGTTCCAATAACGCTCGCAATATATTCAAACAATAGCGTCGACAAGTTTTAATAAAAAAAGTCAGTCCTGATAAAATCAAGAACGATTATATTATAATAGAGTTAAATTCGCTAGATATGACTCTGTGAAAGATTAATTAATTTTTAACAAACGTAATTCACACATATTATGCGGTTATCTGATTATATAACATATTTTTTATCGTTATAAGAACAATTAACAATGTGTCTATTTTGCGGTATGCAAAATTGTGGGAAACGTTTGTAAAAGTGTGATGATCGTCGTCTAACATACGTTTATAAACGCAGTCGACATTTATCGCGACGTTGCTTCAAGTCAAATTAATGCAAAAGATAACCTTGGCCGCAGGACAATGATTATCTTCTGAAACAGCTAACTCTTGTCGAAACATTCTATTATCTTATCACGAGTCCATTGCGTGCGATAGATTATACACCGTATATTTAATACAAGAACATTGCTTTTGTTTTCAATCGAAAAATACACAAGAAAATATTATAGCATACTAATCACATCTAATAACATCATTACCTATACTAATGTAGGAAAAATAATTATAGGTACATTGATCAACGCCGTCTGGTAATTAACTTCGCGAAGTATCTGCATGATAGCGTCGTTTAATGATTCTAATTAACAATAGCTGCCATCCAAGACTGCAGTAAACGCCTCGGTTTATTTGACGTGTTGAATTATAATCGTACTTCATTCTCTCTTCAGCGTTACGCATATGGTAGAATCTTTGCCTGGCATATCGAATGCTCATATTGAAGTTACCGCTCAATAATGACGTTCACACCGGTGCCGTTATATATTTTATATCTTTCTGCACGTTTTTATTTGCAAGTATGCATACAATTCGTCGAGCAGCAGCTTCTGATCGTAAAATGTTTGCTATTGCGTCGTCTAACAGTAAAGCTTGTTGCAACGCGACTATGTTTTTTACGGATGCCGTAAATACACAATCGAATCACAATGAAATGTGAGAATAAAGTATGAGAAATGACGAAGCTTATCGAATTACTAGAAGACAAAAAATGAAGTGTCTTTTAAATATCTCATCCAAATAAAATTCTAAGAAAATTTATTTAAACTTGTAAAAATTAAATTTGTAAAAAACACATAACGCAAATATAGAGATACAATTAAGTGATGTAATTTCGTATATTAAGAACTGATGTCTGTGTCCCTGTTCTCTTTTTTTTTGACATTTTTTGCTTATATTTTTTTCTTATATTAGTGACTTTTTTACTTATTCATGTGTAAGTCATCGATATTTATCTCCGACAGAAATATGTGCTCTGCAATATATTTATGATGATCTCCAACCGTTCATATGCGTTTCATTTTTTTCGAAAATCTTTTTGTTCGATGCCCGTTAAAGATCCCTGATAATTTAATCGCAGTCGAGAAATGTACACGAATGCATCATAAATTAATGAAAAAGTAAGAGAGATCGCGGACGAAGCAAAGATGCTATTGTAACAATGCCATGGCAAATTAATGTGTCAGCGATTTAAAAAAAGAACATGCGTGATTTAAAGCCGCCTTCGCACCAGTTGATTTCTAACGGTCCATAACAAAATTGCTGTGTACCGTATGGAGATCTATTGCTGGATGTAACGGATTTTCCCGGTTCTCGCCATCGAGATTACAATTGCAATATACATAATGTACACAACGTCTTGCATTTTTTTACATATCTCTTTCAATAAATTAAAGCTTAATTTTTCCTTAGTAAAAGTTTTTCATTTTTATGCCTGCAATCTAACAAAACCAATTATCCAATTATAAGCAATATTTTAATTACATGAAATTTACATAAAAATTACATGATATTAAAATTCCAGAATATTAGAAACTATAAAATACACCACAGTTGTTTTCTCGCACATCAATATATACTATCTTTTTATTTATATTAACTTCTTATATGTAAACAATTTATATTCTCTGATATGCAAAGAAGCTGTGGTTTTCTGTTTAATTGAAAAATTGACAGTGCGGGAGAGGCATAAGATGACGCAGGAAGTAGAGGCGGAAAAGCGAAGATCCGACAGACGCATAACGCGATATCTGCACGGATCGTGTGATCGAGAGAGCCAAGGTTTTTCGCTTCGCCGACCTCGTTAAAAGATTCGTATTATATCGCGCACATGTTTTTGCGAGATAATTAATCGCTGATCTAAGATGCACGCTTCGTTACGATTATGGCACTAAATAACAGTTCTCTCTTTTAATTCTTAAATGTGTAATAATTTTATATATTCCATATAATGTGCGCATCTTTTCTTACATAGAATTAAAACATATTTTATAAAATACCGTAAAAAATAATTATAATTTATTAATACTAAAATATTTTAAAAACTTGCAAATGTGATACATATATGAAGAATATAATCGCAATAATTTTTGTTTTACAATTAGATGAAAAAATAAGGATATATATATACGTATTGACTAGAGTGTTCATATAAGGACTAATGAATCGGCGAACAGAGTGCGCGGATAAAATCAAGATGTGGCGCGTCAAGGTCACTTCGTTAATGATTGCCCAGCTTGAACCGCGTCTTCATTTAATACGCGCAATCTGCCGGTTTCCATCGTAATTTTCATTCTATATTAGCCATAACGATCCGCTGACGTGCGCGTGCTTTTTTCCCACGCGCTGAAATCCCACAAATGACGTGGACTGCAAACGGATCATCCCGCTTGTGTGGGAATCGCCACGCTCTTATAAGTAGAAGTGAAGTATAACGGACATGTATGTATGAATAATCGTCGACCCATCGTGTATGTAGATAGATTTTTACGAATTTTGTGTTATCGTACAAACCAAATCAAAATTTGCAGCAACTGCTCAGTGATTTATATACAATCGTTACATATATGTATACGAATTCTTTCAAAGATATAACCATTTTCGAAAAAATGTTACTGAAAAGTTTATTTCGTCAGGAAAAAAAGTTAAACTGTTGATTAAGATTGATTTAAAATGAAAGTTTTAAAGAAACAGAATACATTTGCAGAAAACTTGCAGAAAGATGCTCGGAATTTAGAGCTCATTTACATCGATTGATTTCTCGCAGAAATTTCTCTTCGCTCACACGTAAACGTGCGCTAACGGATGTTCTACCTAAACATGGGAAGACTGGTGACAGGAGTGTAATCAGCTACGAGGCTACACGCGCGATCTGTTGCAAGCATTGAACTCTCCGAGTGACGCATGTCCAGTTAAGGATAAGCACATGGGACTTGCGTAATCGATCAGGCGTTGTGATTTTACCGTCACACGACGAATATAATTTTAGCACTAATATAACTTCCGAGAAAAAATACAATTTTGACGCAATAAAATTCTCTCGCGCGAGAAATATCGTTGAGAAAGAGGAAGCAACATTTTCATTATATTAACTAATAATTCAGTAAGATTCTATTAACTTCAATAAAAAGAACTTCTCGTTTCATAATAATGCAACGCTTAAAGACATAAATCCAGCTTGTACTTTGGACGTGACTCGTTGAGAGAGAAGCAAAATTATCCTGTAATTTATAACTAGTATCGCGCATCTCGTATTGATTATAAGAATTATGTGTATATGTGTGTAATTGCGGATACTATACGCGATAGTTAAAAGGGAACGTGAGTCATAAAGGAATCACCTTGTGAACAACAGCGATACGATCACGGAAATATATGCAAGGAATGTTAGAAGATCATCCGCATCATCGACCGACGAGGCGCTTACGAGACGTACAGCCAGCGCAGAAATATGACTGGTTATTATTGGTTTGGAAGAAACGCGTAGATATACGCCTAGATGACTAGCGCAAAACGGTAAATTACGGCAATCTTACCGCGCGCCGTCTAACACGTGTTGCCTATTGTGTTGAGTCGGCAAATTGATTGCCGCGCTTGCGAAAATTCACCGTTTTAACGGCATATATAGTAAGTTATTTTTCCTCAGAGCGTTTCTGCGAGAATGCTACACCGGTAGCGTTATTATTACTTTTATCTCCCGCCGACACATATATCGGCAAAAACATAAACTCTATTAATTTTATCTCTGAATACTCTCGCTTGTTAGCTCCCTTGATTCTCTCCTTCGTTATAAGGTATAATTGCGGTAGCAGAGGAGGTGGATACACTCTCCATCTATCGTCTCTTTTGATACGAAAATTATTGATCATCTTGTGTCTAAGACAGCGGAGATGGTGAGAAAACATCATTTGCCGTATCCTTTGCGATGTTTGCGTATAGATCGTCCCGTTAAATAACATGCAAATAGTGGGAATTAGAATGTAATCTAACTTTATAACAGAGAACCCAGGATGTATCTGTTCCGTCAAAGCAGCGGGAACGGTTGAATCTTGATATACACGAAAAAGGAATATTATAAGTATACCCTCTTCATATATGTAACGAGCTTCGGGCGGTAAGTAGAGGACATAATAATTGCCTCGGAATATATTATACAAAGATTGATCAAGAAGTATGCAAATACACTTTCGATTATATGATTTTGCAAAATCATATCTGTCTTGACATTTTTATACAATAATAGCAATATATAAAAATTGTAATAATAAATGTAACATAAATAATCTTATTTGAAATGCAAACATGAGATAAGAATATACTGGCGGAGGAGTAAATTTTAATACTATCTATTCTCTTTCTCTCTCAGGATGCATAATTCACAAAACCTGACATAAAAAAGCTATAAAATCTTTTTAAATTACCTTTGTCGAAAAACACTCCAAGGCCTTTGCAGCATTGTATATATAGAAGACGTCACCCTATGAATATATTCACGATGTAGAAAATGAGCGTAAAGAACATCTATATTTTATACTTTTTTTCTCTCTCAAGGAAAAACAATTTTTCGCTTTTATTTATTGCAAACTTTTATTTATTGCATTCGCAGCTTTCGCGATGTCAAGTCTTACGCGTCTAAAACAAGTCTCCTCTCTTCTTGGCTACGAACCGTTTCGTAGACAAGGCTAGCGGAAGAAATCGTCGTCGTTCGCGACGAGGCGATCATTATCGGTAGACCCGTGACGGCTGCAGTCAATGAAACAATAATCAAATTATCCGAGTAATGGGGAGTACGTGGTCGCGACTCGGAACTCCAGAAGAAACTCGAAAAGTAATTTGCGCCGTGACCCTCCGACATCGTCGTGTCGAGGCTGAAATAATTGCATCGTAACCGTTAAGAGGTGGAAGGTCGGGAGAGGAGCGCGAGCGCACATTTACGTCTGCGTATGTACACGTTAGGGGAGAGAGATGCGTGTGGAAATATATTATCGCGGGAAATTACATCACGGTACGTCGTGATTCGAGTTACCGCATACACACGATAGGCACGTCGCGTCGCATTAATCGACGTCGCATTAATCGCACTGCCTTGTCGCATAGAGCGCATTAATATCACGCGATTATAATAGATATAGATAAACATCACCGCATTCCTCACGCGGAAACCGTGAGTTTCCGCGATTCTAATTATAATTTTTTATGTCCAATCTTTCTCTCTCCATCGACAAAAAAGATTTATTATTATCTCAACTGTTATTTAATAATTATTACTTTATGTTGAGTTCTTTCTTCCTTATTTATTATTGATAAAATATGATTTAATTAATATAAGATATGAATTAATATTAATATAAATATATGTTATTTCTTAATTATTATATATTGTGGATGTTTCTTTTTATTTGTTCTCTTAATATATATAAATATGTATTGGTAAATGATTTCTTTTCTCACCTCTATTTTTGTATTATTTCCACTCGCAAATTTACTACTGTTAAAGAAGGTACGATTTTGGGAACCGATAGATACGATTTAAGAGAGTTGCTTAAATCGTACCTTCTACACTACATCATAAAAAAAGTTATAACGAATTATTTTTTTTTTAAAAGCTAGAATGTCCAATATTAACTTGCGTACAAATTATAGCCAAATAGAAAATATAACGTAAAATATCTTAAATGGTACGATCTAGGTAACTCTCCCCTATATGTATATAAAATATAGCATATTGTCGCGTGCACATATAATATAATATATCGTTATAGTACGCAAATATATTTCGGCATCAAAGTAATAATAACACGCGGTGTTCGATTTTTGCGATATACCTATAGCGTGCTGATGTTTACGTACCTCGACTCTGTTATCATTTGCGTGACGATACTCGAGCAAAAAAGTAGTAGTGCGAGACGCTTCGTCAAATTCCTTTTCTAACGATAAGCATCGAGAAATGTGAGCAGTGAGCAGTGAGTAGTGAGCGCTGTTGTATATAATGTGTCTAACGATAAGTTTCATACATATAATTATATATATTTATATATTTTTATATATATTCAAATTATATATAGATTTTATCTCGAATTATATTACATAATTATATAATAGAAGGAAATAAATGACGCGCGCGTAGCGCACGCATTGTAATATTCTAGGCTGCGTTCTGATATTCATCGCCAGTAAAAATCTATAGTATACGTGACATAAACTATAGATTTTCAGTACTGGCATTCGGAACGCAGCCCTAGTTATAACGTTTCAATGTTAACGTTTCAATGTTAACTCCGGATTCATTTAATTGAATTCCGCGTTTGTCTTTTAAATCAACTCTGACGCTCGATTTAACGATCGAATATTTCAGCTTTAATGAGAAATGTAAGATATAATTAACGCCATTTTGGATTTGCATTCGTGCAATCGTATAAAATTTGAATAACAGATATCAAGAATTTGTCAAATAATCAGAATACGACAGCGTGCGTATTTACAGTTAGACAGACATAATGATTAATCATCCGTTGAGCGTTCACGATCGGCGACAGCTAGTTATTCGAATGCAAATAGCTGATTTATTTTTGTCATTATCACACCTCGATAGGAAATCACCGTTTTACCGTTTCCACAATGCGTTAGGATGTACGTACATACGCATCGCGCGCGATGACTAGTGATTTGCGAATAATACGTAACGTCAAACACACTCGCGCGAGTCTTATTGATCGTTTGATGCAGACGCTACGCGCATCATGCGTTGAGATGGATTACGCAATCTGCCGTAATCATCATCGCATCGACGATAAAATCCGCCGTCGATCAACGAGTCGCGGAATTCACGTGAATCCGCAAGAGCGGAAGAGCATGCTCGTAACGCATTATATAATACCGAGCAACTCTTCCCCCAACTCCCTTGACGAGGGATCAAGGGAAGCGGAATCGAGCATCGTTTGTAAAATGTGAGAAAAGAGTTTCCGTCATCCTGGCTATTCTTTACACATGAACATTAAGGTCGCTACACGTATTTCGTGCCGATGCGTTATATAGAGTATAAATATGATGATTATATAAATTTCTATTAAATTCGAAAGAGAAAGAGAGAAATCGAGTTTTTTTCTAAATCTTAGTACTTTTTATATAAAAATGTAAAAAAGAATGCTTGCATTTCTTTCTTTACATAATATAAACAAAAAAAATTTTAATTATTTTTAAGCAATTAATACTTGCTACTTAAACTGGGCAGCTATTCTCAGTTCCTTTCTACAAATCTATGTTACAAGCAGCACAAATAGAGAAAAATATTCAGATATCCTGCATTTAATGCTAATTACCGTTAATTCAACGTGTCATGCAGGTGTAAATCGTTGCGTTTCTCATATCAAACCGTGCATGCAATACATGTGTCCTTCGATTAAAGCCCAATTAACTTACCGATGCGCAACTGCACTCGAAGATGCATTCCCCTGAAGCGAAGCCTGTCTAGCATAGATTGTACCTGTCCAGAGCCTATAGTTAACTACCGATGCGTATCGAATGTACGACAAAGTTTTTATGCCCTTAGAAGGGAAGCAGGAAAGAAAACAGAACGAAGCAGAAACATCGGGAATATGCAATTACTGACCATAATAAAGCGCAGATGGACGAGATTGTTCTTTTGCAGGATGTCCAAAGCGCTTTTGGCTCCGAGCACTTTCGCAGTTTTGACTCTATGTTCGGATTTAAGTCATAAATATTTGAAGATAAAAATAAAAAGCTATGTAATAAATAAAATCAATCTCTTTGATTATAATAGGAAAAGATCTAATATAGTAATAAATTACGGTTATTTATTCGGGTTTAGCCTGATCGCATCGTTCTCCAATCATTCCGATCACAAGATTCACCGATCAATCTTTTGATAAACTGTTTGATGATGCAGCTCGAGATTGCTAAGATTAAGATCTCGCTATTGATTGTCATATTCTTCCTGCTCCTACAGACAATTAAAAATTCTATCTTTTCTATTAGCTTATTTATCAAGACAATTTATAAATAGACAATATTAAGAATAAATATCTAAACAAACTCACCGCTTTATGAACAATACTTGCTGCATATATATTTCATAGAATTAGACAAAATCATGCGTGCTTAAACTAATAAGATGCAGAACCATGCATTTTTCAGAAAAAATGATGTAAGCAAAGCTTGCAAAAACTCAGTAGACTACAACAAACATATCTTTACTAGCAACCTCATTTATGATAATTTATAGTGATCTATGTAAAGGTGATCCACGGAGACAAAGGCCGCGTGTAGAGCATGCTCGGTTAAAAAGAGCGACCTCCTTGAGAACGGTCCTTGACTCGTAGAGACGAGCGAGATAAGAAGAAGACTACGACGACGAAGAAGAAGAAGAAGAAGAAGCAAGTTGTAGTAGTAGAAGTAGAAGTGGAATACAGAGGGCGAGGGATAGTGCGAGGAAGGATCGTTGTGGAAGAACGCGCGGCGGAGCAGGACAACGGTAGGGGAAGAGAGCGAGTAATGGCGCCTGCAAACTTGGCGGCCCTGCGAGAGGTCGAAGAAGACTCCGCTTCTGGGCGGCGGAGCACAAGGTGGAAAGATCGCGGTGCGTATATAACAACCGAGACGTAACCGAGAGCGAGAGGGACAGATCTCGCGGAAAATGCGAGAAAGATAGAGAGAGTGAGAACGCACCGAGGGAAAATGTATCTCTCGGTGGCTACACTCCTTCCTTTCTTCCATCGTGACTTTCCTCGAGAGCGCGGCTTGATTTGATCGCGAAATGAAACTTATATTATCACATAGTTACTTTAAATACACCGATAGAGAAGCCATTAGAAATTTTTTCTTTTTTAATTTTTAAATAACCACGCAGAAGGATAAACATTTTTCTAGACTCCTATAAATATCCTCTTACAATTTTGATGGTCCTTTTTGTGATTCATGTCGAATTTTTTAATATATAAAAAATGCAAAAATATGCTAATCCAAATATATTTTCTTTTAATAGATTTCGAAATTACGTTTCGTGAGCATGCGAACAAGGAATGCTCCGAAAGAGATGATCATAACTATAATTAACAGATAAATTACATAATAATCAAGTTTCTAACGCGCGCGTGATCCTTGGAACACGCGCGCGGCGTAAAGAGCTCATCCTTCGTCTGATTGATAATTTAGCGATCACGATACGAGAGCGGCCCTTTTTATCCTCCGGCTCTTTCAGGCACGCCGACGCGGCGCGCGGCTGCTCGATGGAATGCGAGATGGAAGGTCACAAGGTGTACTCATTTGTGACCGAAAAAAATGCTTCTAGGGGAAAAGACGAGAGGAGAGGAAAGATAGACGCATTACCGGTACTCGCACGCAGTCACGTACACGGTGGATACGCGCGTGTGCACTCTCTTCCTTTCTCCATCTCGCGCGCGAGCGAGATATGACCGCGAAGGAAGAGGCGAGAGAGCACACCTTCGTTCCTCTCAGGAACGGAGGATGCCTATAATCGGCAATGGACAACCGCGCCTCGGCCACTTTCGCGCGGCTTGACATGGACATCGGCGTAACCGATCGACCTCACCGGTTAATCATCATCGTCTCGTATAGGATTCTATCTCAGAACTCCTCCTCGCTCTTACGCGCGTGCGTACATATATATTACACAGTAGCGTAACACTAAGACATAATTTAAATCTACTGCCGGGGGTAAACGGCACGTCGAGGAGAAATGATCAGCCGAGAGGGGCGTAATGCACATTTCGGTGTCTATACACGGTTACATGTTATTTATAGCGCTTAAAGATTCTCGTGTCGGGATTGGCGAGAAAGAGAGAAGCAGAAGAATCCGCGTGTGTACATGTGAGATAAACGCCAACTTATTCCGCGGAGATTTTTCTTTAGGATATACTTTAGGATATACTCTAATTACCATCTCCCACCCTTTGATGGAATGCGGTAAATAGTTTATGATGTTTGCTCTTTTTCGCGAGTGAGATCATCCCATCAAGACTCGTAGCTTATCGTGTTACATCGTCGTTGCCGACGATGTAACGACGTTATGAATTTTTCACAGAATATAAATTTTTAAATCGTTGCTTCGTATCGTATAATAGCGTTTGGCTGTCCGATGTACTTTGGTGGTCTAAATTACCGCATGCCGCATATAATTTTCTTATCTTTCGTGCAATTTCAAGATTTTCATGCAAATTTACTTGTTAAGCTTTTTTTTTTTTTTTTTTTTTTTTTTTTTTTTTTTTTTTTTTTTTTTTTTTTTTTTTT
>NW_021850653.1:105946-121689 GCF_003651465.1 Formica exsecta
TTTTTTTTTTCTTTATACTTTTATTACGTTCCACCAACAGAGTCTGATAAAATGCGATGTTATTTTTACACATTAGTAGCCGGTTTTACTGCTTTTGTTTAACTTCAATGTTCGTAGGATCAAGTGATACCTTTTTTTATCATGTTTTCGCCGCATATTTGCTGCTAAATATTTAATTTTACGTTCTGTTTGCTAAATGTAAGACCGCGTTCAATGTCAATACGAGGTGAGAGTCGGACGACACACCTGAATACGAAGAAAAAAACTCGAAGAATTATCTATTTCTAGTTATACTTCTAGAAAGAGAATCGGTGAAGGAGAATCGGCGAAAACGAAGGTTTCAAGATAATCGACGTCGGTGAAACCGGCTCCGAGATTTTACGAAGAGCATGTACGATGGTGCTTCATACGGTGCCTACATACATAGTCGCGAATTAAAATGTGAAAAGTAGATACGTAACGCTGGCGAATTAAATTCCAACGCAACAGGTAGATCGATGTAATTTGCAAGAGCGATTCGCTAATTGCAATCTTCCGCCCTCCGCGTATAATCTTTAACTCGTAGATAAATCCTGGTGAGATGTATTAAATACACGTCGCGGAAGGGGAGATGAAGAAGGGGAAAGGGATACAGAGTGCTTCTTCAAATCGTTATTATTTTTTTGTTTAATTATTTAAACTGCGCTCGTTCCTGACACGTTCATACGATAACCGAGAATATACTCAGACAGTTATACAACCGTCCCGATCGTTCATCAACCATAACGACCGCTGCAACCCCTCCGTCCTCTCCCTCCTCCTCGAAACTTATGCATTTGCATACGCGTAGCCATGCGTTTGCACCTGCACGCGCGTACTCGCGCGTGATTTAGAATAGTGAAATGCCAGCTGTCTCCCTCCCCAGATTTATACATACATGGGTATATTCTGCTCTTCTACATCTCGCAGGAAGGACGAGCGATGCGCGCGATATGGCCGTTGCAACTGCAGCCGTTGCTGACCTCAGAGGGCCGCTCCGGATCGCCGGGAATGCAGCCACGACGGAAACCATCGCGGGAATCCTCGGATCTCACGACGAGAATACAGTCTCCCGACGATCGCCGGAGCTAAACTACCCTTTCACGTAGATCTCGAGTCTTTGAAAGACGCAATAATGCGACGAAATCACAATCTAAGTTCTGAGCGAAGGGAAAAACAAAATTAAAATTGCATATCGCGAGAAAATGCTTTGAATTTCACGCCTTGTTAATTTTCTTCGCAAAATAACATTCTGATATTTATCGCGTTTTATGAGCGGCGTAGAGAAATTTTATTTACAATATTTTATCGGCTTACATCGACAATTGTGCTCAACTGTAACAAAGAATAAGTGAATAAAAAAAAAAATATTGTTTCTACTGTGTCGTCTCTTTGTTCGAAAAAGAACCGAGATAATAACGAGTCGTACAGACGAAGATTACCAGCTCTAGACGGGAGATTACGTGTAAGGCAATGTTTTGATCAGTTCAATCCACAATCCGTGAGTTGATTTCAGCTTTCAGATTAATTAAAGGGTCGCGGAAGAAAACAGGTACAAAGCTACATCACGTTCCGCGGAAATTTCCTGATTTCCATACGATAAAAATGTATGATACAATGACTTGGTGAGACATACCATTTCCGACTTTTTAGAATAAAAATATAATACTCTATAAAATTTTTATAAACTATGTAAGAGAAATTGTTTAATGAAAAATTTCTGTGGTTTATTAATAACAAATTTAAATTGATTCTTAATCAAGAAAAATTCAATTTTATTTATTAGTTTTTAGTTAATATGAAGTTTTTTAAAAAGTAATAATGCATATATAAAATAATAATAATATAAATAAAAAAAAAATACTACAGGGAGAAATATTTGTTAGAGATATTTAAAATTCTAAAACGCGTAGGTGAACTATTTGAGATTAATCTTGCAATATAAAATAATAATATGTATTTTTGCGTAGTATAATATTGTTTACATTTCAATAAACTTGAACGAGATTTAATGGAATTTTTATAAAGATGTTAACGCGATAAGTCTCGGAGGAACCGTATAAGGATATCGTAATGATAGATCGCATGTTTCTGAAGACGCCGGCGACGAAAGTGTCGTACCGCAATACCACGAAAGAACAATTACGAGTTGCCGCAGACGAATAATCAAGTGCTACCAAGGATGACTCTGCTATGGTTATTAATTATTTCCAGCATGGGAATACATATCGACGGTTGCGATCAACAGAACACGCTTGAACTCGGCATCGCGCATGCAGTACGCACGCAAACAGGTTGTCAACAAATTTAAATCGGGTCATTCGTGAGTTACTAAAAAATTTCGATTTTACTATTCGTACAAAAAAAAAACAGAATATACTAGCAAATTCATTATTTATTAATGAATTTACTGACTCGCATTTTTTCTCAATTTATTTTCAACGAAATTAGCTTTTCACATTTTAAATTTTATAATACTATCATAATTATTAATTAAAAAAATAATCACACAGATTTGCACCATAATTTCAATAATTTTTATTCTACTTCCTCGATGCTCTTTAATTCTCCTTCTTATTTTAAATTTATCTTTTTAAACGTTAGTATTAATATCGAATATATTTTAATCATAGCACGTGCATTTAGAAAAGTTAAAAATAATGTTTGCAATGTAAATTACTTCCTTCGAAGACATTAAATAAGACATTAAAAATGAGTATATTACGAAAGAAATAATGTCGGACATGCTATGCGAAACTTACAACGATGCTTTTATTTACGATAATGGTTAGAAAGTTAGTGAGTATATGTAATGCTACGTAATTTGGAGGAGCTAGTGCTTCAAATAATGTCCACGACACAGTTTTGTCTTATTACACGAAATTGTAGATATTAAATAGATATCTATTGGTCCAGTTAATACTCTATTCAAAAGATATATTTAAAAAATATCTAAAAAATAATAAACGAATCAATACATCAGTGTAATAAAGACATTTTTAAATGCAAAAACTTTTACCTACAGCATTTTTAGATTTAGAACAGAGATTCCTTCAATAAAGTTATTCGATCTTTAATAAAGCATCTGAAGATCCATCTATAAAAAGAAATATTTGATGAATTTATTGTATTATTTTGTTAAAGTTGAAAAACTTTTACTCTCCACACTACAAATTTGCATAAAATATTCATATAGTTACAACAATATGAATATAGAAATATTTATAAAAATTTTTTTCACAGGTATGAAAAAAATAAAAGTTTATGCAAAAATAATCTTTATTTATATAAAATGATTACTTTTTATTTATGATTTTTGTATTATTACTATTTGTTTCTATCATTTCTCTCACGTCACACAGAGTACAAGATATTGAACCGCAACATAGGTAATCGACCATCACGGCTATTTACTCGACCACATTAATTTCCAACATTTCTATTGTAATCGGCAAAACTGCGGGTTCTACGCATAGCCGCGACCTCGGTAATGTCGAACCTTTCGCTATCGATCTAAACCGACGACAACGACAGTCACGCTCGCTCGAATCGTGCTAAATAAATCGACAAAGTAATAGAGAGTGTATTGCGTTCGACAATGATAATGACAATCACACGTAATATCAAGTAATTCCGGAAAACAAAGCGGTAATCGATTTCATCGAGCAGCAAATCGCGCGTGGAACGAGACGCATTTGCAAATGCATTAGTGAGATAATATAAGCACTTATTCGGCAAATTGAATAGAATAATCGTTAACTTTCTCACTGTAGGTAAATATCGGCGAATTATATTTGTATTTTTGTATGGATATGTATTTTAGACATAAAACTTTAAAAAAGAATATTTAAATGTTTATTAAAATATTAAAATATTTATTTAAATGTACATTAATTTTTTTACACTCTTTATAATTCGGGGATGAAAGAATTAAAAATAGATTGCGTTTACCTCTTCAGATGCAACGGTGCTGAACACTCCATAAAGAATCACTCAGCGATCACTTAGTCACTCCGCGGACATTCTTGATAAAAGTCGCATTGCTCACTCACTGAATGCTGCACTCACGACTCGCTCCGTTTTTTTCTTCTTTTATTTTTTAACTGTTGTCTCCGGTCGCATCATAGAAGCTTTTTTTGCACGAGTGACTTTAACATCCCGCGCGCACGCACTCGCGGTGAAAACCGGATCCGTGATCCGCAATGGATATGCGTCTTGTCATGGAAAATGTCCGCTCGAAATTATCACACTGCACTTTGAAGCATGCTCGCTAGAACCGGCGAGGATAAAGCAATAGAGCTGGCTTTTAAATCGCGCGGATCTGTCTGTACGCGTTTACTGACAAGCTTGACGAGTTCCGGCTTTTTAATATAAAGCGTTAACGAAGGATACAGTATGAGAAGTCTCATCTCATCTTGAAATGCAAAGAATAAATTGTAATAAGCTGTTTTTTTTCCTATCTATTTTATCGACCTCTAATATCCTTGTATAAATATATAATACCTAGAGATAAAAATAAATATCTAAAAATTGAAGTTTTAATAATAGTAGCAAAACGTAACAATCTTGTAACAAAATATCGAAAGGCTATCAATACGTCATGCTAACTTATTATCTATACATTAGTTTTTCTGTTCACGTTCAATTTTTCTGTTCACGTTTAATCTGAACTAGGTGTGTAGTAATCGCGTTAATGAGTGATGTCCGTAACAATTTAACTTCCGGAAACTAATCAATTCCGATAACATATAGTCGGATAAATCATTGTGAATTCTTAATCAACTGAATGCGCGTTGGATTTATTCTTTTTCCTTTTTTTAAGTGGGCCACCAACCGAATGTTTGCGGCCAGTATGTATCGCCGCAACCACTTTCTAAAGTGATTAAAGTGTTTGCGCACACCAGCGTGATACAAAATATCCGATGATGCGATTACTTTCAATCATTTTCTAGAGCGAGCCAAAGACTACAGATATTACTTGCACGCTCGATTGCTCGATACTTTTAAGCTTTTAATACAGAATTGATATTACTAAGATAAATATGTACAGGGCGAAAGGTAAAAAAGAATCGAAATCATTTGTCCGTGAACGAACTGCGCGTTGAAAAGAAGTATATATTTATTCTGTCGCGTAAAAAAAAATAGGTATCTGATTTGCGTTACGCCCAGACGACCGCATAATTTCTGATCGAGCCGCCAACACACCTCATGCACATCCTTGACACCATCTGCCTAAAGGATGTGCTAAAGGTCGGCACCGATGTACATCCTGATGTAATACCAGTAGACGTTTAATTTCGCGACAAAAGCATACAATGATATGCACATAGATTTTCACTTCGCGGTGTTTGGAATAGAAGCCAGTAATAAATCGGACAAATTCATCATTTTAAAAAAAGATTTTGGTCGAAATGTAATATACTCTTCAGTCGACATTATTTCTTCAGTTAATTACTCCGTAAAAGCTAACCTGAATATTCTGTTACCAAAAATGACCAGATAAAAATGCGTAAAAGAAGTCAGTGAACGGTCGCAAAAATCTTCGAGGAGAAAATGATCGACTCGAGAAGGAAAGTAAAACATTTTTACCGATCTTAATGTCGATTGGGTCGATCGAAAATAATATCGATGATAAAGTATAGATTACATTAGAGATAAATGAGCATCCCCTTTGAAAAGAAATATGCAATCGTTACATCGCGCCAGAATCCATATCCATAAATCGCTCCGAAATTATGAACGTTTCAAAGTTGATATTGTGAATTGACATTAAGCGCGCGCGAGAAGATGAAGAACAAGTTTAAGGATAAGCGGACTTTAACGAGGACGAATGTTGCTCTAGATCGCGTCCTTGGGCTATCTAGTCTCGGAATGACTCCAGTTAACATTAGAGAATAACTTCGACCTTGGCTTCCGAGAGGATCAAAGTCGCGTTAACGCGTCGATCTGCGAGATCCTTCCAAATGATCTGCAACAGCATGGACCAAGCGATTCGTCCAATTGGACGAATCGTTCACCAAGCAATCAAATCTCTCGCAAAAGAGATCATTGAACCTCACGTTTGCGTCACAGCGCGTATTCAACAGATTTCCCGATTTTCTCAGATTAATTCCCATCTGTCTTTTCTCAAGACGGAGTTGTTGACTAAGATGTGATACGGTGTGAAAATTATATCCATTAGAAAGTAGGATGATTATATATCCACGCGATACACCGGAACGATACCGGACGTTCGGAAGAAGTTGGGCGCGAGAAACAGATCGTTCTCCCGCAGAGACCAAAACTTACCCGTCCCCATGGCTGACAGTAGCAGCCTCCTTCCGCCTCAATCTTTCCGTGTATCCGGGATGCAATCTTGACTAAGTTTGTGTTTCACTGCGCGGAAAAGGAAATTATAAAAAAGCCGACCACGGTGGGTGGATGCGATATGGTCGAAAGAACGACCTCTTCGTCGTCCAGCCGGGAGACCGCGGACGAACTGGTACCCGGAGAAGACTTTTGGTGAGACTCCGACGTGAGACAACGACGACGTCATCGCTAGCCTGGTGTCTCATTGGCCAACAGTCCTCTTGGTTGCTCGCCTCTCTCTTTCTGTGAGTGTTCCCTTCCTCTCCTTTTCCTTCTACGCGAACTCCTCTCGAGCGCGGCTCACGTATACACGTCCTCTCCCTCTCTCAGGTTCTTCTCCTCCTTCTCCTGCTTGTGCTCATTATCTCACCTGCTCTCTTCAGCTCGTATGATTGCCCGAGATATTTCCGTCTCGCTCTGTCGCACTCCCACGGCAGGACTAGACTCACGGTAGAGTCACTATGTGCGCCAAGTCAGTGAGCTCAACGCCTGGAACCAATCTTCCCGACTCGACTTGCATGAAGGCCTGTATAAGGTATAAGCGAGGCACGGATAGTCGCAGCTTAAGTGTCTCGCTGGTTAGACGATACTGTAGGTAAAGGTCAGTTAGCGTTATCTAAGGTAGATCTGGCATTTCGTGTATATTTAGAAGGTTAACAAGTTATCGGATTCTTTTGATAACCGACTGAAAAATCCTACATGACGACTTTATAATATTAAAAATGATAACGATTTATCGTTGGTATTTTGAAAAAAAAAATACTGCAGAAACCCATGCAATAGAATCATTATCAGGATTATTTTCATAAAAAATATTATTAAAATAACATGACTCCAAGATTTTTGGGAAAACTTTATAACTTACTTAAATATTAAGTTACGCAATACAATTTTTGTTTTTTACATTAATTTGCACATCCTATGCACAATTTAATGAAGATATTATTGCGTGAAATAGGCAGGATATATAATAAAATAATTGTAAGAGCTGTCGAGTAAATTACAAAAGTGTTATATGATACGAATTAAAGCGGTAATAAATTCTTTATAAATTCTAATATTAGCTACCGTGCTAAAAAAAGAATCATAAATATTATCTTCAATTTAATAGATATTCTTCCTGAGAGGTTCAACGATACTAATTGTACTAGATAATGATTAAATAAAAGCTGAAGTGTGTGTGTGTCCATTCGTTTAAACATAATCATGTAATCATATAAATTTGTATTCACCTTTACATTAGAAATTGTAATATCCTCTCTTTATGGAATACACAAAACGATTTATATAGTATTTATATTATAGTTACTTTCTCTGTCCAATTTTCTATTGCATCTGAAATAATGAAAGTAAATAATATTAAACCAAATAACACCAATGTGATATAATGACAACACATTATTAATAATAATATTTTGCTAAATGAGCGTTCTTTTCAAAAAAGTAAGAAAAAAACTTAACTGGATGCACATTTAAAAGCTATAAAAAATTAACAATAAGCTTTTTCCTATTTTATATATGTCGTTTTATACGGAAAAAGATGAGAGTCTTTAGAATTAATTTGGAAAACTTATTGTTAGATATCATATATTATGTGTTTATGATCAATTAATCGAAAAGATTGCATTGCAGGTGGAATCGTAGTAATAAGAAAAAAATGAGAGTCTTCAGAATTCATTTGGAAAACTTATTGTTAGATATCATATATTATGTGTTTATGATCAATTAATCGAAAAGATTGCATTGCAGGTGGAATCGTAGTAATAAGCAAATCTTTGCTCAGATTCACAGAAGATAGAACTGCCAAGGTCTCATGGATCGCTACTCGATGCCTCAAAAGATTGTGCCTTGTATCACGGATCGTTGCGCCGATCTGCAAAAGAGAAAAATTTATAGGGTATAAAGAAAAATATCAAAATATTTATTATATCATCGTGAATCCTTATACATTGAACATCCAGACAACTATTACCGTCTCTATTGCATATTCCTATTCTAATTGAAAAATCGAAATGCCTAGCTAAACCTAAAGCTATCGCTTTAAAGTTTTAAATTCGCTCAAACTCTCAACGAAATGTATTGAAAAAATTTGATTCATGCTTCTTCGAAATAGATAATATTTTTATCAGTTTTTAATTTGAAGTTATATTACGTGTAATAATTTATCAATATTTTATATCACGAAACAAACAAAAGAAATCGGTATGGTGAATGTAATTAAAATGACTTAAAAGATTTCGAGAAAATTTTGCCCTTTTTTGAAGAATATAACTTCAAAAAACTTTTTCAGAATTTTTCTTCGATATATTTACGAGGATTTAAAATACGAATTAACAAAGATACGCGGATTTTACGTGGTTCTAGTGACATTGTAGCCCGTAGAACCTGCGAGCACGATGGTGTCGGTGAACTCCGGACGCCTCGGGGCATTTCGCAGGCGCGGGTCGCGAGAAGGATCTGCGGACGCGCAGGTATACACAGTTTGCACCATTATGTTTAATTTATCGCTCGCGCGCGCGCTCTTCTATGCGGTTTGACTGATTCGTGCGAGAATAAGCTACGTACATACAATCCCGAGAAGTCTCGCTGACAATCAACGTTATGAATAAACATTCGCGCCGCCTTGAAGCTCTAATCACCGCACTGAATTACCCATCGTGCGAGGATGAACAAGTACTTCCTAAATTCTATACTGTACTATATAATATGGATTCCGTGACTGAAGTAAACGCTTCGAAGAGCGGGTTAATTTTTAAATGAGGGCAAGCGCTTCTTACACTTTGTTTTACACCAAGAACAAAACAAAGGCAAGAATACAAATATATAAGAAAAAGAAGTTATTAGTACCCTTCTTTTCTCTCTTTCCAGGCATTAAATTCTGCCAAAAATTTCATGTTATATAAATTAGTTTTGTATTATATAAAAAATATTTTTATAATGATTAAATATAATTTAATATATACGCAGAAAATCAGGTTCATAAAAATTTCCTCGCTGACTCATTCCCATTTACTTCTCAACTTTTGCTTTTTTACATTTCTAATTGTCACGAAGTAGTTACTCTTATGCTCACTCATCATTTCTGAGGTTTAAAAAGTTGTCTGCGTTATATGAGAGGGCCAACTTTTTTGTGCTGCGCGTACACAGTAATGATCCCATCCATTATTAAAGCTTATAGTAGTAACGAGCAAAAAATACAGAGAAGCGCCGAAAGAGTATCATATGTTTCAATTTTTAATCTTTTATTACGACATCTTTTACGGCACTTGTAATGAACATTCCATCGTAATATTACTTTTACACGCGCTTTCAATAAAAAAATCAAATATTTTCATAATTATCACATTTTATAAATACATTTTTCATTATCAGATATTGAAATAATTTGATAAAATAAATTTTTGCGTAAGAGTTTTCGATCATCTTTTCATCATCCCATCTTTGGAGCAGTCGAGTACTATATTCAGTTCAAAAATTGATTCTGTTAAAGTTAATAATGCTATAATGCGACATAATATCCACATACACAACTAAAGCTTTAATACAATAATCACGATAAAATAAAATTGTCATCGCATTCGCGCAAATAAGTTGGAATTTTTATGTTTCATTAATGCATCGTAGGATAAACATCGTAATGTTCATAGTTCCAACATAGCTTCATAATTTTCCCATTAAAATCCGACATCTTCATTTGTATTCAAAGTTGCATTCCGTGCTATAAAAACGTGACTATTTTATATTTTATATTTTATAATTTCAATGTCATTTTTGACGTAAAACTGAAGAGAAAATTAGAAACCATATAAAATACTATATAAAATTTGACAATAAATGCACAACGAAAATACGTAAGTCGAAACGTCTACGGTTCTGTAGAGAGATACTTTTGCAAATGCGCCCCATGGATTTCTTGCAAACCGATTCCTGTAAGACGCTGGTGTAGGGTAACGGGTTTGCGACGGTTCGCGCCTTCATTTCGTATTCCCTTCGACGACGCATCTCATCCGCCGCGCCGAGACTGGGGAAGGACGTCGATAGTCCAAGCAAGCGGGTTCGACCGATCGAATGCGGCTCGATCGGATTTCAAAAGCTGAAGCGGTGGGTAGGCGCCCGATGTGAAACCACCTTGTAAACGATGACCACCTATGTTTTGTACGCCCCGTCGACCGCGTTTAGGGCACGCGTCCACGTGAGACGAGATTTACACTACATTAGACGCGTGTATCCCTCTAACCGCATCTCGTAGAGATAGGATGTACGACCGTATCTTTTTATGTTCGATTATGAAATAACGAAAAGGATAACTAATATCTGCATTTCGTTAATTATTATATAATAATTTTGTTAATATCCTTTTACGCTGAGAATACGAATTTGATTCGAATTTGTACTTGCTTGGAAAGATCTTTCTCATAAATCACAGGCTAGATACAAACTGAGAAATAAGGAAGGTCCATTCCGCTGCAATTATTTAAGTATGTAATAGCACGTCATACCGATGACGAGACCGCAGTAAAATATAAGCAAACAAAATTTCTAATTTATATGTTTGCATTTATCATAGAGCATAGATGATTATGCGAATGAGCGTGGATAAGCATCCCCGATAAAACATAAACTCATTGGCGTGGCGGTAAATTTTCAACTCCCCTTTGCTTATATGATATTACGCCGAGTTTCTGCCCGAGGGGTTTAAACATACGCATTCCATGGGATAGTCTATTATGTAAATAATTATCTTCAACCACTCGTGCGTAAACGGCTCGTCGTGAATCGTCACATACGATCATAAATGTGAAAAGAAGGAGAAATACGCAAAATTACTTGCGGATATATTTTAACGTCCACGAATAAGCTAAACATCGCGATTAAGCAGTATCTTTACCGTGTCGCTTGTATCATTCTGATAACGGCATGCGAGCAAATCGAAGGGATACACGAAGAGGTTTTACCGTGATAATTGGCCAATTTGCGAACGTAGCGCTAGGCACGTGTCTGTCTCCCGATGCAGTGAATGATCGCGGTCGATCCGTTGATTCATCATTGCGTTACGCAACAATGCGAGCCGCAAACGCATCTCGACGTGCGCGCGCGCGTCATCCGATAATGCGCTTCTTTCCGCGAGCCAAGAGTGCAAACAGGAATTCCTAGATTGGTCGATGCCGTAACCGGCTAACCGCTCTAAGGATAACATCAAACGATTTCCACTTATCATAAATCATTGTCATGGACAAATTATGCAAAAGTATCGGGGAGATTAATAATTAACAAAGCAAAAAGAAATTATTAAAAGCTCTCATTTCAAATATTATTTAGTCTTTACTATTTTATTGCTTAATCAATCTACATAATAAAATTATTTATTTGATTTAATGAAAAAAAGAAACTAAGTTTAAAAAAACGGAAGAAATACTATTATTAAAATTTAAAAAAATGGATTTCTTTTCATGTATATAATTATCATATATATATATATATTATCATGTATGAGTTAATATTAGCTGGCGCTAGAGGATTACATCCTTTTTTGTCAAAGAACGGTAGTTGAAGGCGATGATGACATCATATATGCTAAGAAAACATACATACATCCAAGGTAACATTCTTATATCGGGCGTTGAAATCACCGACTCTGTGATTCCGTGTCCGCTTATTGATTTCGAGCATTGAAATCACCGAGTATGACTCTGCGTTCGTTTATTGATTTCGAGCATTAAAATCACCGAAAGAATGACAGTATTCATCAAATGTCGATTAATATTTTTTTATAATTAATTATATTATATTGTTGCGTAAATAGTAGCATATTATCAAAGCAAACAAAGAAAACGGAATTTTAATGAGGATTGTTTCGGGCGCGTGTATAGGCTTAGGGCACTAAAACGTATACGTTCATCACTGCGTCGAGTTATTTCCAACTAGAATCAACGACCGAAGATTCATGGGCGTGCGATGGATATATGTACAGCAACGGATCTTTTAGTTTGCAAGTTATACCGCGTGACGGAAGCGCAGGAACGGAAGTCACTTTCGGTTTTCAATACTCATTATCCGCCGAGATGTACATTAAAGACTCTATCTCATGATTACTTCGCTTGCGTAATTATTCGCTTATCCTCATAGCTAGCATCCTCCGTTTACTGCCTTCTTAATTTTCATTCCCTTGCTATGATTGCTTCTGGCTTCGCAGCTGACGCGAATCTTCTTATGAAAAAAGAAAAATGGAAATTCTACAAAAAACAAAATCAAAAGATTTAATTTTGTACAATAGACCTTTTATCTTTAAAATTATAACTTAATATCTTGAAATTTATTAAGTTTCTTTTATTTTTTATAAAAAATTAAATAAATAAACAATTTTCTTTAATTTCTTTAAAATAAAAACAAATGCACCTGATTACAAAATATAGATTAGAAAAAAGTCAACAACTTTTTGAAGTATTTAATTTCTACTGAAAAATTTAATTTTCTTTAAGTAACAAGTTTTTTCTTATAAAGAAAAAGATTAAAGAAATAAATTTTTTCAGTAATGCTTATATAAGCACACTATTCATTTCCTTAAAAAATTTAAAACCTAATTTTTAATTTGATTCACTTAAGCTTTAACAGGTTTTATAACAAGATACCTAAAAACTGCACGGACGGCACTTTCTCCGAAATCAGCGTCTTCGCAGAGCAGGATTTTCGAGGTCCCGATCTTTCGCAATGTATTATAGTCGGCTACGTGGGCAGTCGAATGTCCGTGTGCGTCCTACGCGCACGCCATCGCTTTTCACACCAAATCGAGTGCCGGTATATTTCCTTTTCAAAGAAAAAATTCGAAATCTCATACAGATGTCATTGATGATTTTAATAAATGCATTTTAAGAGAAACATATTTACGTATAAAATGCATAAATCCTGCAAATAAAGTATCATCAAATATATTTAAGACTCTTTTATAAAAAGAAAAGGAGAGAAAAAGAATAAACAACTTATAATTCTATAAGTGTGGAACAACATCTGCAATAATAGAGACGAAAACAATTTATAAAGTAAATTAGAAATAAATAAGAGCAGTTTTATAACAAAGTTATATAATAAAGTGGTTTCTGAAACATTTGATGTTTAAGAAAGACAAATATATGAAATAATTGTTAGAATAAACGGATAAAATTTTTCTTTTCAATTTTAAAATAAAATAAAGTACAAATTACATTACAATAAACTTAAATAGCCATAACTCATGTCATCATTAATAATTAAATATTTATCTAGAATATAAAAATTAAGATATATTTAAAATATAAATGTATATATGTATACATATATAACATTTATTATCATTGCACTATTATATATGCATCTTACAAATTACATATTGTAAGTTACACTTATCTCCCCGTAAAAAATCTATTTCTATATAAAAAATTATTGATTTAATATAAAACGATATGAATGTGTATCTTCGCGATATTTATTATATCGTATCATAAGATATTATAGCACCGGCAGGATCTGTGGATCCCTAATAGACATCGGAGCATCGTCGAGGTCATTCGAAATCGAGCAGGAGGGACGATTAGATTCTTAGGTTCTCGCTCACAGGTTTCTAAGGACAATGATTTTCACAGGATGGAGATGGTCTGGAACAGGAATAGCGAGAATGACGTAAGCGCCCAATGTGCCACACAGCGCACACATCACACACATATATTCGCACATATTATACACATATACAAATGCGATTCCGGACCCGTTCTCTCGTCTTAGTTCTCATCGTGTTCGCGACGACGAACATCGGTTCAGTCACCACTGCAAATAACCGAAGAAATCAATGCGACTGGCTCGCGACGTTTTTTTCCCGAGATATTTCAATTTAGAGTTTTTGCCAACATTTATTATCTTGCGAGAATGTAGACAATTGGGAAGTTTATCATGATTAGAATTAAAATAAGTTTATTATTTTCTCTATTGCTCATTTTTTTTCTTATATTATAATAAAGATAGATTGCAGATTCAAGGATGATGGAAATTGGATGAAATTTTTTAGTACTTCTTATGCGATTTAAAAAGATTATGAATAAACATAAAAAATTAGCTATTGCTATACCAAGACCCGGGAAAAGTCCATATATATTTATATTTGATTATATTATACATATAAACTATAGACTTATGTTTTCTCGAGGATTGATATATCAGAATATGTAAGATTAATACGGAATAAAGATTAACAAAGAATGTTAGAAACGAGCTCAAGGGAATTGTGGTATGCTTTGGAAGCAAGATTAAACGCCTTGCAGGCGACAAGTTGCATGAAGAAGAACGTGCCTGGAACATAAAGTCAAAGTTACATTGTTAAGCGCGCATGGCGAAAATTGCAATGGCACGTAGCAACGGTGAATTCGATCTTTATTTTCGCGCAAGCTAAATATAACTCGTCAAAAATATTCTCTTACACATATATACATATGTACCTGTATTGATATCGTATATAAAAAATAATATGTATAAAACATGAATACAAAATAAAATAATGATAAAGAAATTGAATAAAAGATATCAGCCGAAGATCACCACGAATTTTTCATTTTCGAAATTAGAGATTATATATTGTATTTAAATTATTGATTAATGTTTAATTCTCTCATAAATGATCACCAATTTTTTCAATTCCTATCGATCTTTCGAATACGTCAAAAAGTGTTTTCTCTTGACTATCAAACATAAATATAAAAATGAAAGTTTATTATGTAAAAATATGCAGCTCCAGAAACATGTTTCAGTTGCATCCCACTCGCGTTACATTGGAGGCTTGATTCAAGGTGATGTTGCGACTGGTACGCGAAGCGACCGGATGCATCGGCGTAATGTATCCGCAATCACAAATGACTCTGTCCTTCGATACTAATTCGCCTAGCGAAAGTCACGGGGACAATCCTAGGCGCGCTGATATCGACGACCTAATAAGATAAATATGAGCCATTACAAGCAAAACCCTCCACTTTGGAGTTCCTCAAGATCAACGTACGTCCTCTACGGTCGCTCGCAGAAAATCAACGAAACGTGAAGAAATTTTTGCAGAGGTATATAGCGTTATATATAATGAAAAGCTATTACACGATATATCGAAAATCGGTATTATAAAAGAGAGAACTACTCTGACACACATTTGTTGAACTCAATTTCGAGAACTTGACAAATCTTTTTTGTACAAGTATATACTTTATATATATCTAATATATATATATATACTTTATAGACATGTAGGGGGGTCAAATAGATGAATTTAGAAATTTTCAGTTGCAGATTGCGGCCCAAAAACGGATCTAAGGGGTGAAAGCACCCCTCATATGTAGTGCTTTTTGCTTTTCTCGATATATCTCGAAAAC
>NW_021850653.1:121698-125732 GCF_003651465.1 Formica exsecta
AATTTATTTATAGATATTATTTTAATATTATAGAATTTTATAATACCGCAATGATTTTGAACTTTTAAACTCGTGTGTAGTCACGATCAGACTTATGCATATAGAAAGTTTTGTGTGGGCCAACATGCGTGGGTAGATTGGCCTTCAGAGTCCTTCGCTGGAAAAGACCAGGATCGTCAGGCGCGTGGGCTTCCGGTGGGAAGACTAGATAAAAAATATCTACTATTACACATGTATGTATAGTGATTTAAAAAAAAAAATATATATATATCTTTTCCTCTTATAATACAAATTAGACATATTGAGTTTTCTGTTTATTAATTAAAGTTTACATGATATAGAAATGCTCGTGAAATCAGCTTTTATACTACGGGCGCTATTCTATACACAGCAACCAATAGCTGTAGGTTTGTCGACTTCGAGAAGATGGAATATATATTAAACCAACATAGTATACAATATTGTAATTTCTTGTTTATGCATAGGAATTGAAATACAAAACATATGTGTTTAACATTACATTTTGTGTTTCAATAATCTATTGCTATGCTTTAACAGGTTTATTCTTGTTTAGTTGTTTCCTCTGCTCTTTTCGTTTCTCTTTTTCAGTAGTATCATGAATACGTCTCTTCTTTCGCAAGAGCCATATTTCTTTAGCTCTTTCCTCTCGACCTTTCATCATGCTCTTATACAATTTGCGGTGCTTCTTTTTAATCATCTTTTCTCTAAGACGATATTCCTGCTTTTCTCGTTTATCCTTTTCCCATGGATCTTCTTTTGTGATATTACCAATTTGCACCTTCATTTTCTTCTTCTGTAAATTTGATAAATTATTGATAACAAGAATTTATTTTCTCTATATTACCTCATATTAGGTAGATATAATTATGAAAAATTATAATTATGAAAAAATTATAACAAAACCTTTTCCAATTGGGTTTGTTTCTTCTTTTTATTTTTTTCTTCATCCTCAGCAATCTGTACATTATCATCGTCATCTTCCTCTTCTTCAACCGCTGCATCACTTCCTGAACTTAGATCATCCTGCACTTCAATTTCCTCTTCTTCATTCTCATTCTTGTCGTCATTTTCTGCTTCTTCGTCTGAATCTGCTTCCACTGGAAGAAATACAAATTAGATTTAATAATAATTTTTGCATTTGCATATATATACTTAAAATTGAAATCTTACAATTGTCTAGTTTATAATCAGGATCCATAAGAGCGCGTTCTTCTGGAGGAATATAAGTTTGATCTTGTCGATTTTCTGTAAATGGTGAGAGATGAGGAGGAAGTACAGCACCCATTAAATATTTTTCCACAGGTAATAGCTCTCCCGCGTTTACACTATCGAAAATCCATTGGGGTTGTATGTAATATCTAAAAGAAAAAAATTGTATTAATAACTCAAGAAAAAAATAAATAAGTTATGTGCATTAAAAAAGCAGATATGATAAATAATATAAGATTTAATATAAAATACAATATAAATATAATATAGTACCTTGATACATATTGTTTTTTCATACTCGGTCTATCTACGATCTGATGAGTTATTGTTTCGTCATTCTCATCAAAAGTTGCTCCAACAAAAAGTAATTTATCCCAAGAAACTTCCCCACCAAAGCAACGCAAGATAAATACTAATGGTTCTCTGGGTACTTCTCTATTAATAAAGATTTTTATACCCTTGAACAAATTTTTCAGTTTCTTTATTTTCTCAGCTTCTACCCTAGCAGCTTCTATCTTGGCAGCATCGGTCTCCTAAAAAGCATGATCAATACTTCTTTGTTTTATGTGTATATGTCTGATATATAAAATGTAAAAAAATTAGCATTAAATTAAACCTACATTTGAGAATTGATCTATTTCAATTTCATCATCTTCAACGGCTGATATTGAAGGATCTAAGCTGACCAATGATACATTCAATGCACTTATTCTTTCTGATACATACGCTTCTTCATCGACGAGTGCTTTCTCGGTATTTCCTGTATAATAAAATGTTAATATTTTAATTTTTAAACTAAAGTAAGATCAAAAGATTCCTGTTTTATTTAAAAAAATATTAATAAGCAATCTTGCTTACCAGTATTTGTTAATTTTGGGGGATAATGTAAATTTAAAGTATGATACAGTCTGTAATTCACGAAACCAAGCATTACAATATAAAATTCTACAAATGTAGACATGATTTTAAAATCAACTTCATTCTTTGCTTGAGGTTCGAAACAAAAGTGATGTGGTACTATCCATGTTATCGTTTGACCTTTTATTTCTGCTTGATAATAATATCCTTTGATTGATATAAACACTTTACGCAATGCTTTAGCATAAATAACAGCATGGAGGAATTCAATTGTTAATCTTCTGCATAATAATGACTGATCTCTCGGTATATGAGACAATGATGGAAATGTGCTGAATAAAAAGCAGAGAGTTAAACAGTCATCTAAATCACGCAAAGCATCTTTGAATGTTGGATAACGTTCTTTAACTATATGATCCAATTTTAATGTAGGATGATTACTCAAATATCTCTTTACTTTGGCAAAATCTTTCATTGCTTTTGCTCGTCCAATTCTTCTGTTGAATATCTGAAAATATACACTTATAAAGTATAATACTAAAACATTTGATGTAAATATTTAATCCCAATAAAGTGTTATACTTTGTAATCTCGTAGCTTCCATATGATCGGTTCGTGCATCAAAAATTGAATATCTTTCTTATGATATAAAGTTTTAATCCCAGGTTCACCCTTTTGTGCTCTTTTACGATTGCGTGGTTCTCTTGGATATATGCCCTTCAATATGCATAACTTACGGAAATCATTTAGTGTTAATTGTAATTTCCTGAGAGCAGTTCTCCTTGTCATAAACTGCGCCCCTTCACCACTTTGATACTATACATTTAAAAAAATATCAATTTTAATCCACAGAATAATGCTAAATTGATTAATTTTTCATAAAGGAGTCAATCTTATGTTAATAACCTTTCGTTTATCTATATAATTAAATATATTACATTAAGATCGACTTACCTTCTTTTTACCTATCACAACCATTGTGATATATAGATGACTTCTTCTTCTTCTTCAGATGAATGGCTTTGGGCCCGATTGTACTGGCCCACTCGGCCAAATATATATATAGATGAGAAGAATTCTCTCTGATAAAATAAATATGTGAACACGTGCACAAGTGACGAGCCAAGACCAAAAAGATTAAAAGTAGAGATAGAAGAGAGAGGCCACGCCGCCGTTTTTCGTGAGACCGTTTTCCTACCTGGTACAGTGGCGCTAACTGGACCCATTTTAAAGCCGGCGGAACTACATGGCCAGATCTACTTTTTGATGCCATGGTAAAACGACCGGTTGATGCATGTCCATGCTAAACACATTGTGGATCAAAAATGCGGAGAAATATTACGAATTTATTAATGTTTTATTAGCTGCGGGGGTGATGTTTTGTCATTCTAGTATATACTACAGCGATAATACATTATAATTGAAATATTTTTATAATATGTGCATGTAAAATGAAATAAATTTTCTTAAAAATTTTCTTATTAATTTTTTCCTAATTTTTAAATATAACGCGTAGAAAATATTTACAATAAATTTCTTTCACTTTTTTTTATTCTTGAAAAGTATTAAGTATTTTAAACATTATCAAATCATGCTTTTAATTGATATAACTTCTTATTATTAATTTTTTTTTATAATAATAGTCCTACTCGCGTGTCCTACTCGCGTGTCCTAATCGCGCACCCTAATCGTACCTTATGTACCTCTCGCTACGCATTTTGGCCAGTATTGGCCGCCTATTTTGCGTAGCCTATATCCATTTTTCGGGCCAGTTGGACCTACCTTTCGTTGCTCCTGGCCATTTTCTGAATCGATCTCTCTAACCAAAGATCGAAAAGGGAGATACACACTCCTTTTATCGCCGGCTATTTATTATCACCGGCGAATAGTGAAGCGAGGGGGGGATTTAAGGCGGGAGGAGGCACGAACCAAGCATCCATCTCTTC
>NW_021850653.1:125995-128194 GCF_003651465.1 Formica exsecta
TATATACGTGAAATATTAAATTATACAAGTATTTTAAATTATAAACGAATTATTTATTAAACGAGTGATATATATCACGGAGCCTTTCGTTATGCTAACTACTCGATTCTGCGATTCGATTGTTTTACTGCGTGTTCTCAATACAAATCATATTTTGATCGTCGAAAAGTCGAACGATAAAGCATTGGACGAAATATTTTTAACTTTAAATATTGATAAAAAATTAATTATTGCTCATAAAGACCGTAATAAAATAGTAATTTATAATTTTCATTCCTGTCACTTCGATTCTTATAATTAGTTGATAAAATGAACACGTCACGAGCGCGCGAACGAAATACGAGCTTCAAGATTTATCGTCGCAATATAGTTATGTATTATTTAATATATGTATATAAAAAATAATTAATGATTTATTACATCAAATTATTTCCTGATACTTGTCACGATTTCGAATTTGACGGAGCGTCTCGCACTATTACATTACTGTTCGAGTGTCGCCGTGTGAATGATAAGGCCGTAAGTCATAACACACATTAACAATAGCGCGCTAATGTTTACGTCGTCAAGGCTAAACACTATGTTATTGATAATTTGCTGCCGAAATATTTTCCGTATATACAAGCGGAATATTATATTATACAAATATTTTAAATTATAGATCCATTATTTAATAAACGATTATATCACGAATATATCACGGAGCCTTTCGTTATGCTAACTACTCGATTCTGCGATTCGATTGTTTTACTGCGTGTTTTCAATACAAATCATATTTTGATCGTCGAAAAGTCGAACGATAAAGCATTGGACGAAATATTTTTAACTTTAAATATTGATAGAAAATTAATTATTGCTCATAAAGATTGCAATAAAATAGTAATTTATGGTTTTGATTACTGTCATTTCGATTCTTATAATTAGTTGATAAAATGAACACGTCACGCGAAATATGCGCTTCAAGATCTATTGTCGCGATATAATTACGTATTATTTAATGTATATAAAAGATAATTAATGATTTATCATATCAAATTATTTCCCGATACTTGTCACGATCGCGTTTCGCTTCTAAAAAAATATATATTGTTTAAATTAATTTCTTAATTCGACTTTAAAGAGGCGTGTGGCGTTCGTCGTTATGTTACTACCGAAACCATTACTTTCAGGAATCGCCAGGAAAATCTAGGATTAATTCCAATCCTGCAACGAAAATCCCCAATTTTCAACAGAGCACCGAACTAGACGTCGCGGATGGATCTTACAAAAACTAACAAGAAATAATTCTCCACGATAAAGATCGTTTCGCCTACTTGCCAGTACGAACCAGACAACTTTATTAACGTTCACCTGACGAGAGGGACAGCAATCGCGTTCAAGAACAGAAAGAACGGAAAAAACGCGGAAAAGATATGGTATTTTTGCAGTGTAATTTATTAAATTATTTTACAAATATTTGATTGCGATACAGAATTCGTAAATGCATCAATCTTTAATTGAAAATAAATAATAAAATTCGTTGTAATTTACTCGCGATTCGGCAATATCGAGGACGATCGTTAAATTTCGTGAATGAGAAGCTAATATTTAACCATTAGTTTAACATCGAATCTTCACTCTCTTATTCAATATTTTTAATACCAACGAATTATATATATTTGTAAAATTAGTAAAGTTTGAGAAATAAAATATATAATATAAAATATGAAATATAAAATATATATAAAGTTTTCCGATTTTATCAATGACTCTTTGGTATGAAAACACACACGATTAAATTTATCTGTGTGAGAAAATTTTTACAATACATACTTTAGAAATAAATATATGTATATATGTTAATTGAACTAATTTCTGTTGTCTAATATATTGTCATTATACGTGTTTTTTTGGTAATTTTTCGTGTAATTTACAAAAAAATACATATTTCATATAATTTACATACAATTATAATAAATACAATTTTATATAATACAATTATCATACAATTATAATTACAATATTAGATTATAATCAAAATACAATTGTAATTATGCAATTTACAAATTGATGATGCGCTATCAGTATCAAATAAATATATTCAATTTATACAAATATTTTATAATGCAAATAATTTGATACTGAAAGCATTAATACACATACTTGAACTTATACATATTTATATTATAAGTTGCGCACATATATATATACGTATATATA
>NW_021850653.1:132051-133018 GCF_003651465.1 Formica exsecta
TAATTTAATTGACTGATCATTTGGTCTCTCTTATATCAGTTAAAACAAAGTTTAAAAATGATATCTACAAACAAATTCTACAATATGGATGAGCTGTACGAAATTAGGATAAGATGCGCTTAAGAATGAGTTACACACGTATACATTATATGTATATAATTGATAAAATACTAGCGTTCTTTGTTCAATAAATTAAATAAAATCTACAAATTTGGAAAAAAATGTTTTCTATAATCTTCCTTTTTTAATTTAAACTTTAATTTACTTTTGCATATATAATAGATGCAATGCATATCAAAAGAACTTAAAAGTTATTCAACTTGATCTATTTTAGCTCATCCATTTAAAAGTAACGGATTTATCTACAATCTACAATCTATAATCTACATCTACAATCTCTACAAATCCGTTACTTCAAAATTAAATAAAAGTTTGTCACTCACCGACACTGATGCGCAACAGCGGAGTTGTTGGTCTTGAGGTTGTCTGTAACATACAAATATAAAATTCAAATTATAGCAGCGCCCAAAATATAATCAATATTTCAAAAAAAATATTATTTCACATGCCAAATTTTATATCCGATGCGTACGATAATAAATAGATACATAAACATGAAAATTTTATAAATTCTAAAAAGACTATTTTTTTTTAATAATAAAAACATTTCGGATTTATGTAAAAATCTTTTTTTCTGATATTCTCTTGTTTAATTCATTCAAATAACGAATTAATCCGCGTACGCGATTTTTAACAACCAATATACAAATAATAAATACTCACCCTTGGGTTGCTCCGCCGATGCAGGATGCCTCTCCTAGGCCTCCTCCTCC
The DNA here is from genome assembly GCF_003651465.1 of Formica exsecta. Classification (NCBI taxonomy): domain Eukaryota; kingdom Metazoa; phylum Arthropoda; class Insecta; order Hymenoptera; family Formicidae; genus Formica; species Formica exsecta. The sequence goes on from NW_021850653.1 coordinate 132,885, forward strand.
TCTCAGAATGTCAGGGTCGCTACGATTGAACATACAAATAGAAGATGCAAATTGTAGCACAACGCTCAAAATAATTAATATTTCAAAAATCTTATTATACGCATTGAATTTTATATTCGATGCATATAATAATA
>NW_021850653.1:135767-137231 GCF_003651465.1 Formica exsecta
TAAAAGAATGAGACCGAATTAATGCGCGTACGCGATTTTTAACAACTAATATACAAATAATAAATACTCACCCTTGGGTTGCTCCGCCGGTGCAGGATGCCTCTCCTAGGCCTCCTCATCCTCTCAGAATGTCAGGGTCGCTACGTTGATCTGTAACATGCAAATAAAAGATCCAAATTGTAGCAGCGCTCAAAATAATTAATATTTAAAAAATGTATTATACGCATTGAATTTTATATTCGATGCATATAATAATATGCAGATTATAATAAAATAATTTTATAAATTTTGAAAAAAAAACTACTAATAACTTTAATAATTTCATATAAAAGTTACAATCTAAAAGTAGAAACTTTTACAAGATATAAATAAAAAAATAAATTATGCGATTAATTGCTCAATTTAAATTGCACGTATGCAATTAATAAGTAATTAATATACAAATAACAATTTACTTACCATAGGATTGCTCCACCGGTGCCCTTCTCCTAGGCCTCCTCCTCCTCTCAGGTTGATTCACACGCGCGATACTTTAAACTTTGAACGACACTCCCTGATACTGATCGCGATCGCGTTTAGAGAAAGAGTTCGATAGAGCGTCTCGCACGACTACTTTTCTGCTGAAATGTTGTTGCGTGAGTGATAACAGAATCGTGATACGTAAATATATTTTAAATTAATTTTAAATATTTGAAAGATAAATTTTTACGCAATTCCAATTTTTTATTTAGAGTTCTTAGTAGCATTTCACGAGTTATAAAAAAAACTCTTAACATTCTTACGCTCCAATCAATATTGCAAGAGAAATCGTGATTTTTTTTCATTTTTATCTATCATCATTTATAAAAACTAAATGGCGCATTTTATAATATTTTATATAACACACACATACACACACATACTTTGTAATATTCTAATATTATATTATACCCTAATATCTAATCTAATAATATGAGCAATTCTCATCGAGATATCCACTCTTAAAAAGGTATGTCGATCGATATTCGCAAGTTACCTCTTTTTCGCGATGCTAATTGGTTATCTCGATGCTACGCTGTGCATTATTTTATATCAATAAAAGCCTGTCATGACTAAGCGACACATTTGAGAGTTCAAATATTAAGTGTCTATGTAATTTTTATTTAATTGATTTTGAAAAAACAGAGAACTAGAGTTAATATATAAGTAATTATACACATACAAAATAAATAGCGCGCGTAGCGCGCGCTTATATTGTTCTAGTTAAAATATAAGAATAGCAAAGTTTTAAAATATATTCTTGCTTTTTTATAATTAAAAATAAGTATTACTATACATATTAGACATACATATATTTCTGTTATATATTTTAATCTATAATATAACTGAATAGCAAAATATATTCTTGCTTTTTTATAATTAAAAATAAGTATTACTATACATATTAGACATACATATATTTCTGTTATATATTTTTATATTTTA
>NW_021850653.1:140488-161403 GCF_003651465.1 Formica exsecta
CTGCCCCTTCTTGAAAAAGAGACATAATCAATAAATCTTTCAGATAGTATATTTTATTATCGACATTAGCTATATATTTCAGGATTTTTTATATCAGCTGTAATAACATGAATATTGATATGAGTTATAGTTAGATCTGCATTTTACGCGCAAAAAGCAACAATTTTGCGCTTCTCTCATTTACAAGAAATGTTTAGCAATGCAAAAATAAAAAAATGTGAAATTTCGCTGAATTATATAAATCTTAATAACGCAATTATTAAATAAAGCAATTTTAGTGGTATTGCTCAGAAACAGTTTCAAGATCAAAGCATCTCTTAAAAAAACATTTACCTGTGAACACATCGTGTGTGATAATATACATATATCATTACGTAATAAGAAATCTTAGTTCCTTCTCTTTCCGTTGGATGACAGCAATGATAGCTCCCAATACTCGTAAAAATGCATTTACAAAGTGCATTCAGTTACCATCCGATTCAGATCAACGTGCTTCGTGTATTCGCACATAGATATCAATCATATCTATTTTCTCTGATAAATACGCTTTAGAATATCTACAATAATTAAATTTTTTTATGTTATTTTTTGATCGTTTAATATGCTTAAAATAATGCTACATAATTATCTAATATTTTTCATGAAAATAACGAACAATTACAAGACTAGAAAATTTAGATATATATTACCTACACTTTATAGATTTCTCCACATATACTTGTATACATGCACTACATATATATATATATATATATATATACTTTCACTTTAAAGACATATATATACGTTATTATATGATATTTTATATACACATGTAATAATACAATACCACAAAGTGTAAGTTTATTCAGTGTAATGAATTATCTTTATTTCAATAATAATGAAAATAAAGATATCTAATTTTGCTCATTTCCATTTTCTGTATACAAAACGACATATCTCAACTAGTCAATGTAAAGGTGGTACAATGGTGGTGTTGTACAATTAACATAAAACGCTAAGCCCCTATCAGCTTAAATAAAAACACGATCCTTACGTTAAGATTAACTCGGGTTTATTTTTTGAACGAGCATTTTAAGTTTCGTAGCATAAATTGTAGCATGCATTAACGAATCACTTAAAAAACAGCGTTTATTTCTCTTTACTATCTACTTTTCCGCGAATATGTTCTCTTAAAGTACTCTTTACGCCATTCTCGCAAAGCCCAAAGGAACTCCAAGTTATAGGCGAGAGGGAAAAACAGGGTCGGATAAAGGTTGAAATTTTCAACTCGAATCGATTTCCGGATAAAATATTCCGCTGTCTTATTCCTCCATATAATTTCTTTTACACATACCTCTATAAATAAAGCTATAGAAAAAAATTTCTCCTCGTATGATACAGCAGAGGAATGTTACAAAATATGCAACCGATAAAGATCACGAATTACACAAATATTGTTTTAAGTATTAATATTAATAAAAATGTTTAAAAAAAGAACATGCGCGTTTCATACGATACAAATTTAATATATCTCTTTATATAAAACAATAAGCAATTAAAAAGCAGCATTTATAATGAGATTTCTGAAACAGACTCGGATGCGCAAAATTTTCCGTTTCATTCGTACGGTATTGCTGCATGATAGAACATGAAGGCTAAATCTACCAAACACAACAATAAGAAAACATTTTCGGATCACGTCAATCCTGCAAAACTGTTACCGCGCCAGCACTCGACCGAAAATAAAAGGAAATATCGTCGTGATGCTTTTTTTCAGATAACCGAGATAAACGAGTTTGTGGAAGACCAATTGGTTTAAGTAGCAAAACGCGTGGTCGAGTTCTCATTTATCGCCCCTGGGGGTCTTGTTTCATAAAGAACTATAAAGACTTGTAATATTACGCGACAACGAGGGAATATATTAATTCTTAAATGAATATATTATACTTATATTTTTCGTTTATATGTATATATATATAATATGATACGATACGTATAATCATCTTTTCTCTTGAGATTAAAATAAATATATATTAAGAGTTTTCTTTCCATTAGTTTTCTCGATATGTTAAGATAATTTTATTCTTCTCATCATATCTTCTTTTTTCCCATCGTAGCGATATTAATGTTATATAATTTTGTTTTAATAATATAAAAGCGCTTAAAAGTTTATTTAAGGTAAAGTTTCCAAGCTTCTTTTAATCTTTGACCATCTATTTTATGAAACAGCAATTTGACTATCATCTTGCGTGACGGGGCGAACACTCCCACGATCGCAAATGCGCGATTCTGCCGTTACACGTGTAATCCCGAAAATAGTCATCCTCGATCGTCGCCGCAACCTGTCTGCCTACCAGCCATTCTGCACGATCTACTTAAAGATAGCGTATACTATTGATTACCGCAACTGTATTTTATTGTGTCGCGTATTGAATCGGCGGAAATAAAGAGAATTTTTCGCATAAAAAGAAAATGTTTTAAATGCATAAAAATGAATCATATTTACGTATATTAGCATATCAATATACAATTATTGTAAATGTTAATATATAGAGAGAATTTTATATTAAATACACAATATACATAAAACATTAATCTTAGAATATTGAAACTTCTCATTAGGATTTAAAAAATGCATCCAGACTTTTTAACAAATGAGTTTAATTAAAACGAAGTAACAATCGGCATGTAAAAATGCAGAATATCGATTGCATTATGTAACGACTATTGAGACAAGAATAATCATATGCGACCGCAATTAATGCCGAGTAAGATATATCGGTGCCGACACGTGGGCCTGATGCGTATTGACAGAAAATGAAAGTCGTGGGAGGAGAGTATTCGCCGCCAGCCCTGCACAGTAGTCGACTGCCGTTTTGGATCAGCCGCGCTATCAGTTTGATGGACGCAATCAATATCTCACGTTTTCCCGATATCATTCCTCTATCTTCGCGCGTCTGTCATTTGTTTTACATCTTCGTCACTTCCCAGACAGTTCGTCCACGTCACATTTGATCAACCAATATCCAATATCATTTCCTTCAAATATTTTAGGAAAAGCTTTATCGTTTTTATCAATCAAAGACAAGCGTCGAAAAGAGTATTCAAATCTTATATATATANAGAGAAAGAAAGGTATTTTTTCGGTCAGAATTATGAATGCAGGAAATTTAGAATATGCCAAATGGAATACATATACATTCCTTCCGTCTCACAGAATATTCTTTGTAAAGTGCTGTTAAATAGTGAATCGTGGAACAAATACAAAAGCACGATGCAATTAATTAAAGCCGAGATAGAGCAAATCCGATCAACGTATCTGCAATTAATTCAGAAAATTCAGTGGGAATTTTAATTGCTCGCATCTGAATTATTAAATTCTTAATCGAAATCCGGCTTTGAGCGCGTATTAAATCAAATCAAGCAAATAGGCATGGGATAAGTTTTTTTTTTTCAGAAAAGTTCTATGCGCTCATTATCCTCCGCATTATCTTCATTTTCTAGTAATTATTATTCATGATGTACTCAAATGCCCACGCAATGACAAAGCAATAAAGAACATTTCAACAAAAATGCTAAAAAATGGTAATTAAACTATTATATTTAAAAAATTACATATTATTCGCACTAGATATGTATCATAGCTGAAAATATTGAATCAGTCATTCTTTCAAAAGAAAGCAATACTCCTAACTTTTCATCCATATAAAAAAAGATATAAATCCTTTGTTTTTTTCTATTGTTCAATAATTTATATATACATATACATATTATTTATTTATTTATATAAATTTATAATGTATAAATATCATCCATGATTTGAAAACAAGGGAAAGTTTTCTGACAATGAATGTGTGTCAAATTCTCATCCATATATTTTGAAAGTCTAGTCAAATTTGAAAACTAATTAAAATTAAATATTGAAGTAATTAACTAATTTTAACCAATTAAAGTAAAAAATTCCAAAGGTGCTACCTACACACATTACAACTTTTCACTAATTTACATATATTGTGCACAAAATTCGCCGGATGTAAATTCTATCAGAAAGTAAATAAATAGATAATTAGATATGATTTTTACAGATTTGCAACAGGAATGAGCAATAAAAGCATTTGTTTATAATTAACCCCAGGACACGCATTTGTATTCATTCGCTTCTTTTTATCATCCCTTGTACTCTTCTCTCGTCCATCCTTCAAATGTCTCTCTACCTCCCTTTCTCGTGCTCCCCTCCTTTCTACCTTTCTCTCTTCTCCTCGTGCTCACCAACTGCCATTGAAAGCCCCGCTGCACGTTATGTCTAAACGCCAGCGAATAAAAGCTCGAAGCCAGCGAAGTGAGTATACGCTTCGTCACTTCTAATTTTAGCACAAAGGGTGCGGCATGCGCGTGTATAGGTGTAGATCCGTCGTATTAGTACATATATACATGAAAACATAGCACGTACATCAATAGATGCGTCAGTATATGTGTATGTGTTCATAGAGAACATCGAAGGGTAGGATATCTACCTATGGATTTCCAGTGCGACGCGATGGCGCGCTCACCGCGTTGGGGCGATTTTTATAGAATTTATCCTTTGACTTCGCGCCCTTCCCAAGTCGCCGCGGCGAGTTCGATTGAAATGCTATTTCCATCTCGCTGCATATGAGGAGGCGTGATTTTGTTGCAAAGAAAAACCTCGTCGAAAATTGGAAAATATCGGGAAATACGTTTCGATAAACAAATGACAAGGTGCTGGAAATTTTTGAAGAGGAACGAGCACCTTTGAAGCATCGCGAAATTGTGTCGATAAATCTTTCAGAGATCCTTCGAAACGAAATAAAGTTATCTCGTTGCAATCTTGATGATATGTATTTTTTTCGATCTGGAATTAAATCGAAATTCTGTTTCCATCTCAATGCAGATCGATATCGTGAAAATGCAATTTCGTTGCAAAGAAAAACTTCGTCAAATATTCAAAAATATTGGTAAGTGCATTGGGGGAAAGATAGGATTTAAAAAGATAATGAAAATGGAAAACCAGAAAATTGAAACGATTTGCCATTCAAAAATATTTTGGAGAGAAAAGAGAAATATCTTATCATAATTTCGTCATAATTTCGTCATAATCTTATCATAAAGAGAAATATCTTATCATAATTTTACACGAATAAATTCCTCGGTTTTATCATTTCCGATATAATTTCGATCAATGTACTATTTCCACCTCGTTGTACATCAATAACAAAGAGGCGAATTTTCTTTGGCAAAAACAATCATATCAAAAATTTAAAGAACGATTGAAATTAAACGTTGTGTAATTATAAGCCAATGAGTTCCCTTTCCAACTAAATTTTCAAATCAAGACTATTCAATCGCGAAGCTTTCGCGATATCGATTTTCTCGAACGTAATGGAGTTGGCCGAGTCACTTAGAAGCACCTAGAAGTTCGCATGATATATACATATAGCGCATAATGATCACGTATAGGTACAAGCGCCATTAACTAAATGAAAGTGTCGCAAATATGTTCCTAGAATCTCGCCTGAGCTTTCTAGTCTTTTGAACGAATAGTCAAATGGAAAATTAATAGATTGGCGATTATCTTTTAGCAGATACAAGACATCTTTGAATATGCTGAGGTAAAACTTAATTTCACACTAAAAGAAGAGAAAAAAAAAATTAAAGAGAAATGGTCGCAGTAATTCTTTATGAAAGACAACGCAGAAACTTCTATAGGATATAGAAAGCAACAGCTGTGCTTTTTTTGAAATTTTTGCGGTATAGAAAATGTAATAAAATTAATTAGGAGAATAGCAAACTTTAGCAATATTCAAGCTACAAAAATAAACATTGTTCTCCGCTTATCTTACAAAAACAATTTTGAACATAATAATAAAAAACAATTAATAATAATAGAATCTTTTAACGTGTATAAAGATCAAATATTACAAGTTTATATTGTACAAATGAATCAATAAATATGTTTATTATAACGATATGTGACAATCAAGTCCGCGTAATAATACAAACAACACGCGCCGTTGAAATATGCAAATTTTCAATTACAAGTTTTCGCGGTTTTACATTTCCGGCCGATAACGAGTTTATAAATTCCCATCCCACGCCAGTTTTTCTGACTCGAACGAACGTTTTTAATCGATATTCTTGTTTGCACGATAAGAATAACTGTAGTCACAACGACAAAGACCGGTTTGTCAGACGAAAATTTACATTTCATGTAAATCGAAATTCGTTTTCGTATCCAAATGTCCACGATCGTTTTGGCAGTTATCGTACGGATAAAAAAGAACATTACGCGAAAGTTTTTCCTCTGGGAATACACCGAAAGACGAGAGAACAGGAGACAATGCTTACGGTTCTAACTTCGTATCTCTCGGTGATTCTCCCTGATAGCACTTTTTTTTACGCGACATTTTTCTCCTCGTTTTTGTTGCTGAATGACCTATCAAACTTACGATCCCTAAGATCGTTTTACGCGAATAAGACAATTTATTAGCTTGCAAGAAATTAATTTCAAATACCTCCCAGATATTGCGTTACACTTGCTAGCTCATTTTTTCTTAACAGAAATAGAGTCACCGATAATTCTTAAATTATGATTAAAAATATATGAGAAGTCTTTTTTTACTTTCTTTATTTGTTTTCTGTTTTTTAATCTTATTCTTTAAATAATAAATAAAGTTTTAAAAAATGAGGTTTATTTAGAAAATTCTTTAAAATAGAATGTCGAGGAGCTTTATGAAAACATACATCATAAACAAATTTTTATTAGAGAATATATATTCGACTCTAAACCTGATAAAGAATCCTGCGGCAAATCTTCAACATCTATATATGTATTTCCATATACGATTTGAAAAAACTAAATATGCCAGAAATATGTCACAAAAATAAACATTGTTCTCCGCTTATCTTACAAAAACAATTTTGAACATAATAATAAAAAACAATTAATAATAATAGAATCTTTTAACGTGTATAAAGATCAAATATTACAAGTTTATATTGTACAAATGAATCAATAAATATGTTTATTATAACGATATGTGACAATCAAGTCCGCGTAATAATACAAACAACACGCGCCGTTGAAATATGCAAATTTTCAATTACAAGTTTTCGCGGTTTTACATTTCCGGCCGATAACGAGTTTATAAATTCCCATCCCACGCCAGTTTTTCTGACTCGAACGAACGTTTTTAATCGATATTCTTGTTTGCACGATAAGAATAACTGTAGTCACAACGACAAAGACCGGTTTGTCAGACGAAAATTTACATTTCATGTAAATCGAAATTCGTTTTCGTATCCAAATGTCCACGATCGTTTTGGCAGTTATCGTACGGATAAAAAAGAACATTACGCGAAAGTTTTTCCTCTGGGAATACACCGAAAGACGAGAGAACAGGAGACAATGCTTACGGTTCTAACTTCGTATCTCTCGGTGATTCTCCCTGATAGCACTTTTTTTTACGCGACATTTTTCTCCTCGTTTTTGTTGCTGAATGACCTATCAAACTTACGATCCCTAAGATCGTTTTACGCGAATAAGACAATTTATTAGCTTGCAAGAAATTAATTTCAAATACCTCCCAGATATTGCGTTACACTTGCTAGCTCATTTTTTCTTAACAGAAATAGAGTCACCGATAATTCTTAAATTATGATTAAAAATATATGAGAAGTCTTTTTTTACTTTCTTTATTTGTTTTCTGTTTTTTAATCTTATTCTTTAAATAATAAATAAAGTTTTAAAAAATGAGGTTTATTTAGAAAATTCTTTAAAATAGAATGTCGAGGAGCTTTATGAAAACATACATCATAAACAAATTTTTATTAGAGAATATATATTCGACTCTAAACCTGATAAAGAATCCTGCGGCAAATCTTCAACATCTATATATGTATTTCCATATACGATTTGAAAAAACTAAATATGCCAGAAATATGTCAGAAATAAAAATACAATAAATTGATCATTTTCTATGATATTTAATTTTTTTGCACAAAAGCAAAAAGCTAAATCCGTATATGTATACATCGTATTTCTGTTTCGACCATGTCGCTGATCTCTTTGGAGTCTCAAGGATGCAAGCGCATTTGCAACGTGTAGCATATGGCGAGAAAACGCAGGGGAATACTCTAGAGATAAATATAATTTTACGCGAGTAATTTGAATTTACAACGAGTTTACATAAGTTACCCTTTGAAATGTCATCTCAAACCCTACTATCTCTCATTTCGTTTCCCGAATGCAAAGATTCTTGGAAAGATTTCTATGAATGTCATTCTAAATATCAGAAAGAAATCTATTTTTCATATGACTGGATTATTATATTAGAGTACTTTTTAATGTCATGATATTACATACTGCAAGAAATATTTACAATATTATGTATAGTTTTGCCAATCATTTACACAATTACAAAATAATTATAAAAACTATTTAAATTAAAAGAACCAGAGAGAGAACTCTCTTACATATTGCAAATTTACATATCTCTTTATAAATAATAATATCTGTCTTTAATAGAAAAAAAGCGCGTTACAAAATGCGAAAAGAATATTTCTCAAGAATATTTCTCATATTTTGTATTCTAATCAAATTGTGTAAAAATGTTAGATCTGTAAAATATTACGATGAAAATAATTGAAATTTTTTCAAAATATCTCCAAAACAAAGCAGCGCACGAAATGTATTTTATCACACCTTTTTAAATGGAAAAGAACAAACAGTTTTAATATCTTAGCAAAGAATTTCAATAAAACCATGCGAATATCCGGAAAAAATCGGACAAATTGCAACCGGATGTATATCCGGACTGACACGAGCGCATCGAATCCTCGAATGTACTGACATACACGAAATCATGTAACGATCGTATTCTCGACGAGAATGCATTCACGCACGAATACAATGTTTGATAAATCCAATCCATCGAGTCGAGAATTCTTGCGGATTGTGATTGACGAAATCTCCAGTATATAAACTGCATTTATACACTTTCACACCTTCTGAATGACAATCACATGATCACAATTGGATCTAGCTTTTCGAACTAGCTCTCGACCTTTTGCTTGATAAACTCGGCTAACCTACTCGAACAATAAATGTGACGCAATTTTTCTAACTTTTATTAGACCCAATATTTGCTTTTCCCCTTGTTATAATAGAAAATTAGACGAGTAAATGTTAACGTCAAATGTCAGCGATTTTCCGAACAAATGTCGCTCTGGGTGAACTAACTAAAAATCATAACTATAATTCAAATGGAAAAGATTTATCATAAAGAAGAAAATAGTTTCGATTAGTTTTTAATAACGTATTTTTAAATGACGGATAAATTATTGTGACTATTATTATGATTTTCAATCTAATCTTCTCTAAATCTGCTTTTACACGATATATAATTAAATGTTTCAACGCAACACCGTAACGATAATTTTATCATAAAACTCGATAATTTCTGTATGTAGTAATAATATCACGCGTGCGTTTCAAAATAATTAGGTATCATTAGTAATACTGTCAATTATATATAGTCGAGTTTTCTATTAATGTAGGAAAATTATTCTACGTGAATATCGTATACGCAATTGATAATTGTACCCATATCGAAGTGAAATCCATTTTTTCCACAAATTGTTTTGAATTATCTCATTATTAATAATAAAAATAATCGCAAAGTATAGATGATATGTATATACGATAATGATGTCTAGAAATTTGTTCGTGAATGCGATAATTGCTTAATTGCATCGCTTAATGCACAATTTCGCGATATCGTATATCATTGACGTCTTTGTCATTTGACATTTTATACATTTTTTTAAACACGAAAACATTCAAAACTCCAAATGTGAAATTATTAAGAGAAAATAAACGTAGAATTATATGATAACGAAAAATTATAAAGAAATATATTTGCAAGCACAGCAGAAAGTCAGATATTTTTTATTGTTATCTCTTTTTTAATATAATCTTTAAAAAAAATAGATTGTTTATAATATTTACATATTTTTAAAAAAAAAAGGAATGATATTGATAATAGTATGTCGATATCGAAACTATTAGCAATAAAAGAAAAAGAGAGAGATCCGATCATCGTAAACACACAAGTACTTTTCTCTAAACACTTTTAAATTTTTCCTGCATCAATTTCATATTTGATATACTGATAATAATCTTTATTAAATACTTCACAAGTAAAAAAAAATTTCCCATCCTGGAAATTTTTATTCAATTTTTATTCAATTAACAATATTCAGACGTTTGATTAAATTAAGAAATTCACGAATAAATACATATATATACATATATTGGTTCTCTTCTTCTCTCTTGATTCCATCCCTTGCACAGTGACAGAGGATCAGAGGGAGATTTTAACGGTATTGATTTCCCAAGCCCGGGACCTCGCACCATCTGCAACTCAAACTCAAGCTCCGCTCGTCTGAGACACCCTTACGTGCCCGAGGCACGACGTGTAAAGTCGCGTTACAAAGTGTCCCCGATTAGCGTTTATAGATGAAGCACACTATAAAGATTTACACGAGAAGCGCACCGAAGCCGTGCCTATATTCCCGCGCGACGTTCCGTAGCATGTCGATATAGATAAAAAAAAAAAAAACTGTTGCTTCTCAACGTCACCGAGCATGAAACAAAAAAAATGTCGTCACAGAAAAAAGGCTTTTAAACGATGGTGTGATCTGGAAATAATGGTTTCTATTGATACAGTAGTTCTATCGATAAAGTTGTAAGAACCACATACACACGTATGTAAAGATATATAAAACGCATATTGATTATTGTAAAGAATTTATGCATAATGCTAAATTTTCATATATATTGCAATCTTATAAAATCTATGAAATATTCTGACAAAGTAGAGTGTAAAATAATAAAAAATTGACGTATATCATGTGCAACAAAAATCGCATATTTTTGCTATGACATGGAAAGAAAGTAAATAGATGATATATATTTTACTCTCTTTAAAATAGATTTCAAATAAATCTTATTAAAAACATTATTTAAAGCTTAATAATGTTAGATGTTTGATTTTTCAGGAAAGTAATGTATGAAACCTGTTTGGATATAGCAAGGCTAATTTCAAATTTGTCAACAAATATGCGGTCGATGGCAAACGTACTGCTTCTAAGGCATATTGTTTGTGTAGCATTTAAAAAGATAAAAAACGCGTAGAAAACTATTTTTACGCACATACTACATACGCTGACGCGACATTTTTTTTATCTCCACGCCTTCGACTATGTAGCCCTTCGACCGCGCATAAATAATCGGAGCAACGCAGGCGTTAAGAAAAATCGTTGAGCCAGGAATGAAAATAGCCGTGGTTAAAAATAAATTCTTATAATACAACAAGCTTCTCTCTCGCTCTCGCTCTCTTTGTTTTTACTTGATCCCGCGTAAAATTATATTTCGATGTTTATTTGATTTTTTTTCGCGATGCAACGTGCAAAAGTTCGGCGCGCGTACAACATGGATCGAGAGCGTTCTCTTTGTTTTTACTTGACCCCCGCGTAAAATTATATTTCGATGTTTATTTGATTTTTTTTCGCGATGCAACGTGCAAAAGTTCGGCGCGCGTACAACATGGATCGAGAGCGTCCTTCCAAAGCGAAGACTATTATAAAATAGGACCGTTAGCCACGTTATATAAGTCGCGCAAATACAATGAGCTACACATGCTACGTGCATAAATCGCGAATGAGAGCCGGACTTCGCGCGAGCGATGGAGAGCGAAGTCGCGGACGAACCGCGAACGGAAACGTCTCGCGTAGCGTCTCGACGCGTCTCGACCTCCATAGAGGTTGACCTGTCTCACAAAAGTCTCTCTTCTATCCTTTTTCACTTTTATTTCCGTACGTAATCAATAATCGTTTGATCGGATGGTTCGGCGGTATATATTTCCGAGACGCGGTTTCGCTAACGTTCGAGAAAGAGGGAGAAACGCCGATATGCGGCCACGTCGCGAAGAGTGTACAGGTAGTAGGTCCTTGCCGAGGATCACGGACACTGCTTATAAATAACCGATTTATTTATCACGCTCGATGAAGGCGCGCGATTATGGTCGCGTGCGCCACGACGGTATCGATTTTATTGACGTGCTCGATCGAGGGTGAATTCGAGGGACGAAACATGGAGCGGGATTGCAAGAAGGTTTTTTGGTTATATCGGATATTTATAGAGAAGAACAGAAATACATGTAGTCAACGAAGAGATGGTGACTGCGGGCTTCTCGTTCTGTAAAAGGTCGGCGCCGATAAAGCGCGATAAACAAGCTGTGCTCGTACATTTTTTACACAACGCGTATATAAACCTTGTGTTAAAATTTTAACATGCTAACCAGGATAACGAAACATTTTTATTTTAAACGATAACGTAGGATCGAGCAATATGGGTGAATCCATCAATTTTTTACACGGATGTTTTATAATCTATCAGAGAGAGAAAGAGAATATTATATATATATATATATTCAATCAGCGTATTTCGTATAAATTAAAAATATATTTGTAAATTTTTCCTAATGCCTAAGTTATAATAAAATTTAACAGTGATTAATAATTATAGCGCAAACATTATATCCAAAAGTCATGCGACATTCTAGGAAAAGTTTAGAAAAAATATAGGCATCTGAAGAAGGTACACTATAAGAGAACAATAGATAATAAGAATATACAAAGCAATACTCTTCTATATAAAATCGAGTAGGAAATTAAAGTCTAATGGAGTTAATGCAAGGTCAAGAACGCGTTTAAAGTTGAATGACCGATATCTCTATAAGAAAACGAGACGCCTTATTGCATACACACACGCATATATACACAATTATCATCATTAAATTCGAGCGACCCGTTCCGCAGGCCGTGACGGCGAGACTCGATCGTTATGAGACGACGGAAGACGCGGCGGCGATACCTGTTGTATGCCAATTAGACAGAGACCAATGCCAAGAATGCGCGGCGCACGTAACATGACGTGACGGCGTCCCATAAGAATCGCACGCGCCGCTTAAGGGCTGAATAAAATTACGAGCGATCGTGTTGGAGTTGACTGGTGGCGAGTAACACGCGCGAACGGATCGAAAAAGAGTGAATGGGGCCTCGGTGTGTACCATGAAACGGTGCCTCGGGAACGAGGACAAGAAACCGAGAGGGAGAAGGGACGTGAATTATAACGAGAATAAGATTACAGGTCATGGTTCGTACGTCTTCTTTCTGTCGACTCTATATACGTTGCACTTACACGCTCGCGCGGATACAAGCGGATCGGCGCGATTGCACGCGGCGATCAAGGATGGGGCATCTCGTACACGCACGCATGCACACTCGCGCGAGAGTAACTTGAGCGAAACACGTAGAAGAAGAAAAAGAAAAAAAAAACCACAAGGAGGGAAAGACGGACCGAACAATCCGGCCGAGCAGTCTACGTGATTCCGCCGGTTCTTCGCTGACTGCTTCCACTCGCTCGCTGCTGCGCTTACGTCCGGCTTCGTTCGCTCACTCAAAAAAGTGGTATTGCAACTACAGCAAAAATTTTCTGGGTGCGCAAAATTAACTGAGGTACATAAATGATTAGCATATCGTAAAAAGTAGAAACGGAATCACACTCCGATGTGACGGTATCGTCGCGGAAATGTATCTGTTAGAAACAAAAATCTCAACATTGATCGCGGATTGAACTTTGATAGACATCTCACTCACCGTATGAATTTTCCAACGGCATACTAATAATTAATCGATTCGAAGCAAAATAAAGATTTTTCTCATTTTTAATAAGTGTCATAAAATACTTGCAGAAGATAATTATTAATTTATTGTCAATTATTTTATTCACTTTAAAATAAGTTTCAATTGTGCATCTTTTTCAAAGAATTTATTTTATCTTTAGCAAACATTTCTCGTCAATAGCATCAACTAAGTACATGTGATTTCTCAAATTATATTTTTCAATTATATATGCCATTTTATTCCGTATAATGAAGACTGATAATGATAAAAGAAAAATAATTTTTTGTCACAAAAACCTTGAGTAGAAAAGTTTCCTTCGAGACGTGATTTTAGTTTAGGTGAATTTCATTTGAATTTCGTTGACAGATGTTCACTTGAAATCTGCGTTTGTATATCCGTTGATTAATATGGCAGTTGACCTTGCAAATCTCTTCTAAGACTTTAAATTTAGAGATGAAACGAGAGAATGCGAAACCAATATAAATCACGCCGTAAAATGGCGGAGGTAATTTCGTGAACCTTTTAGAGGCTTCGAGTGTATCTAGATTCATTGGGGTGGATGAGGGTAAGAAAAGACAAATTAGGTCGCCGCGTACTTCGCTCCCGTGCGCCTTGGCACAATTATACTCATACAAAAGTTTTTCGCGTTATAACATCTTACCAGTGCTATTGTATCAATTTATATAACAATCATAAAGATAATAATGTTATCGATATTGTGTGTACAAATTACACTCTTAAATTTAAAAAAAGGCCTCTTAAAAAAAGTTTTATCCTTAAAATAATTATTATTTATTTATATGTATATTAAAATTATTATAGTATGTGTTATTAATACTGCTATATAAATATTTTAATAGGCAATAAGGTATAATTTTAAGCCAAGTTTTTTTCTGGTTGAACGGAGTTGTTCTTTATAGGACACGAGACGCAACAGCGCGTACGCTATGGCGGAGGATAGTATCACGGCACGTTACACATCACAAATACACGCGCTAAATGAATGATACCGACTGTTAGGAAAATGTCGTCGTATGTCGTACACATCGTCGTCATACATATTCGCTCATGGTCCACCGGACATTTGCAGCTATTGGAGATATCCGGTGACGTCCTTGGTGCGATAAACGGAAGCTCATTTACCCGGACAACCGCGAGTCCTGGGACGGTAACTAACGAGCGAAGACACGCGATCACTCTCGGTTACGATGAATCTGACAACAATCTCCTCTCGAGTTCTCCCCGATCCGCGGATGAATTATTGTTGCCACGTTACACGCTTCCTCAACCGTATCGAAGATATCGATTAGTAAATGGAACCTTTTGGTAATTATCGACGTACGGTTCATCGGCGCTTTACAAAACAAACATCCCATCTAATCAGAAGCTGTATGATATAAAACATCGTTATGTGCCTTACTATTAAATATATCAAAACATCCGCGTAATTAAACGTAATTAGATGTCTACTTCCTTTACATCGACACAAATATACATTCTGATGTAAGATTGATTTTAAATATATCGCCGACTATGTTCGTAACGCGATACAAATTTCGCCCGAGAAAGATTACTGCGACGAGAGCGCACCGAATAAATAGACGAGACCGATATAAACAGAGGGAAAAAAAAGTACAAAAGCGGGAAAAAAGAACGAAGGGAATGAATAAACGAGAGGGCATGTAAGGGCATGTAAGAGGGCAACGACGTGGAAAAATGGAGAACTTGTGCCATTTCATTCTCCTATCGCTAGCAACAGAGATGAGAGCGAGGACCGCTTTTCGAACACTACGTTGGAAGCTGAACCGTTAGCGGTTCTTGCACACAATAACATCGCGTTTGTTGCATCTCCCGAGAAACAATAGGGATAGATTGTTAAACGATAACGTGTCACAATGTAAACCTTCTTTTGCAGCGCTCGCGCGTAAGAGTATCCGGACATTTCATTAGCGCATTTATGATACTGCAAGCAGATACAGACAGTGTTGATTTCAAGTAAATAAGAACACATGAGTAAGTACAAAACAGAACTCAAATATTTTTAATAAATTGTACAAAACACTATATAGAAAAAATAAAAAAAATATATATAAATTAATATATTCAGTATTTCGTTTTTCTTTTACGCGAGAATTAAAAACATTTTTAGAAATAAAGATAAAGTATGAATTTTTGTTGGCGCATCTTTATATATTATGGCAATATAAAAAATGCGTAAAATATATAAGGTAAGAATTTAAATCTGTTTCTGAAAAATATTTGTGAATTTTATGAGAGAAAATTTTGATATTTCTCCAGGGCATAGGAACATTCTGCTAAAATCAGCCGTAATTTTCTACAAAAATTGTTGTGTCAAAAGTTTCTCAATCCTTCCCTCGACAAAAACAAAGTATCTAAGTACCCGAAACTATGTCACAAATCCTGAATTTATTCGGTTCCGAAGTTTAGTAAATCCAGATCGCGTGAAAAAGCAAGAAACTATCTTTTCTTTCTAAACTCGTGCTCGTTTCATGCTCCATATGATTTTACGCCTATATGAAGTGCACTCTAGCTTGAACTATCTATTCACCTCAAAGGCGAGCACAATGCAAGGTGTCTTCGAGAGAGTATCTGGTGTAATATAAAAAATTGCACGGTGTAGAGGATAAAAAAAAAACTAGCTCAAGTTACAATATCGAACCAATCGATGTTAAAAAAGGCTAACAAAGAAGACTCGATACCGTAATCCTACGACTAGATTTGTATTGTAATAAGCGAGTCATCACGAGGTAATTTGCATAAGTTAAAATCATCTATCCAAAGTATCATCGCGATTACGTGCGAGTTTGTTCGCGGACGGAAGAGGAAGCTCCTTTAAAGCCGCGGTATACATCTATTTGATATTTCGAATAAGATAGTGCGCGCGATGGCTCGCTCATACCCGGATGTAGATAACGCGTCGAATTTTGATACTATCGCGATGCGGTAAGTTTAAAAGTAATTCAGCGGCGGCGCATCCGGTCTCATATATATGTATTGAAGAGTTTATCTTATGTTATTAAAATTATATCACTGAAGCGCGCGCTTATCGGTTACATCATTTCAGTACACTTGACACATAAACCATTTGATTAATATAAGTATAATCTAGACTGTGTTGCAATTATACTTTTTATTTATATTAATCAGTTATTTTGAACGTTAGTTCTCTATATAAAAAAAAAAAAAAATCAGCATGATGTCAAGTAGTACGGAAAAATAGTAACATCATTTTTAAATTTTTAATGAATTATATATGAAGATTTTTTTCCATATATTTAAAAAGATATCTCTGTAACAGATATTGTTACGTGTAAAGATAATTATTTGTCAAGTAAAATCTAAAATAAAACACAAGATGAGATAATTTTATGGGAATTACGTAAAGTAATTACTAAGAGCGAGATATGATTTCGATGAGATAAACAAAGGGCAAGAGATAGCTACCGAGCGATGAGAGAAAATGAACCAAAGCGGCTCGCGGGTAATAATGAGGCACAAACATTAAGCGCAAGAATGCCTCCGGCATTGCCAAAGGCTCCCTCTTAGCACACTTAATAAATACGTTTATCGCTTCGGTGACTACCGTCCATCGGCTGAGTGGATTCAATGACGTCACTAGCGTTTCTCTAACGTCATGTCACGATAAAACAAAACCGCCGTAGAACCACGGCGAAGATATTGATCAGCGTCCACATGCGGCCGCGGCTCACTCTTCCGTATTTCATTCCGACAATGTATTCCCGGTATCACCTGTGTGCCTCCGCTCGGCTGGGAAGCCTTACATCTCAAACAAAAATGCTCGACTACAAAATGCGACGTAGCACAGTCTTAGGTCAGTCCAGCGATACGTTATCAATATCCGAGAACGCTGCGTTAAATTTACACGCGAACTCGCTTGTTTACTAACGTTTACGTGTATTAACATGCGGTCGTCCAAAATAAAACTAGAATTAATGAGCGATAAGATAAATAGAGATAAATCAATAAGATATCGTTAGGTAATTAATGCATATCGATAGCGATTTTCGTCGTGCGACTTATGTTTCGCACATGATTTTCGATCACACAAAGTGCAATTTTGCTAAATTCTATGGCAAAATAACGCGCATAGTTCAATCGCTTCTACAAAACGATCGTGAGATTAGATTTGCACAATATACGTTCTCATGATTATCTACACGCGCTTAGGCATTCCCAGGTAGCAAGGTGTCGTCATTATAACGTCATTTTTTAGTCACTGGTTACGTCCAATTCACTTTTGAAACGGTTCGAGGTCGCCACGCGGAAAATGCACTTCGCGGAATATGGATGCTACAAATTACGCCGCGCGTGTTGCAGATCGGGAAGAACAGAGTACATATTAATTGCTGGCAATCGATCGCGTAAATCACGGCAATCAATTCCGCGAGCAGAGATAATCGATCCTATTTACGGAATCGGTCTCGAGGACAGAAAAGTCTGCGAGGCAGAACAGTCTGGGAATTCTCTTTTTACCGATTTGCAATTCGCCGATTCATGGGATTATCTGTTCATCTTCTGGGCCTATTGTTGACCTGATATCTAACCAAGCACGCCGGTTAAGTGACCTATATACGCGCGAGCATCGTCCCGTAGAAAATCCTATATTCCGATAAAGTGACGAATGTGGGACCTGACCGCACATGGGGCGATAACTCGACCATCCTGTTTTCGCAGCAATATATCACTTTGTTTTTGAAACACGGGCGTAAATTCGACGGGGAATAAGAGAAACCTCTCTCTGATCGAAGCTTGACAACGTTATATCGCGACAGATTAGAGGATGATCGCCGTTGTCAGAAAAAAGTTGCGGCTTTCTGCGGATATATTAGAAGTTACGATCTTCCATCATTGATATCTTCGACGATTGAAACGAAGCAGCTCCGAAATAACGGCAATCACGCGAGATTGGATATTACATTTGGGGGAATACAATATAATATCATCAAAAGCATATAATTTTTATTCGACATTCTATGAGAAGTGCTAAAATCTCCACAAAGGAAAAAAGGAAATATGAATTTAGATCTCTCATAAGATATAATATTGAAGTATCGCGTTTTTATCTGATGTTATTTTAATTCATTATTATCTTTATATAAGACACGTAAAGAGTTATATAATACCTAAAATCTCAGATGATATATTCTCTCATCTAAACTAGCATCTTAATCTGAGAGAGATGCCAGCTCTAAGTACCTGATATATATGTATATATATATATATATGCGTATTTTTCTAGTTAAAATTAGAAACTATCCTCGCGTCATTATTCTTCGTCTTGAACTACGCAAAAACAACAATAAATTATATGTGTGTGCAAATATTCTTACTTACCTTTTTATTGACATAATAAACATTATTACATTTGTCATTTCCCAGAAGAAGAGAGCGAAGATATACATATGTTGCGTACAATGTCATTGGTATGGTGCATTACATAAAAAGATTATATGATTATCTACACGCTGCACGATCAAACATACACGGTATGGTAAGTTTCTGAACACAACAGAAATCTTATAGTAACTTTTATTTTATCTAATGTTCATCAGAATGTTACGTAAACAAAAAAAAATAAATATAATAAAAAAAGTTCGAATTCAAATTAATAATATAAAAGCGAATAAATCGACAGCGACAGCGACCATCAGTATTATTTCGTGTAAAAAAAAAAAGAAAAAGAATATAAAATTTAGCAGTTTAGCAAGGCAATTGAGAAATTCAACGAGACAAATCGAATTTTCGAAACCCTTCAACCTTCGATCGATTTCTTATACATATATGAGCCTCGAGATTAGATTGGATTTGAACGTTACGCAAGAATGACGATGCGGATCAAGGATGAATATGTTCAACTGGTTCAACAACATTTTCAGGAGATTTATAAATCGCGATGAAGTCCTATTCTCTATTTTTTTTTTTTTTTTTTCTTTTTAATTAAAGTTGTCGTTTTGGATTTTTTTGTTAAACGCATTATATTTTTTACAAGAAATATTACACTTAAGTACACGCTTTTCATATTGAAAAGATAAAAAATCGTTTCTTCATTTTTACGTCATTTGCATTCAATTCATGTTCTTTGAGTGGATATTGTAATTACAAAATTTATATAAAATAAATATTTTAATATACAGGGTGTCTGGTAAAGATTGTGCCAATAACGTAAGCGGTTAGAGCACAATAAACTGAACAGAAAAGTCCTTTACCATTTTGTGATTTTCGTAATAATTATTGAGAAATTAATTAAAAAAGATTGATCAATTCGTGTGAGTATAAGCGCGCAGTAAAAAGGGACAACCCATGTGTGATTGATGTGTGATTGCTAGGACGCGAGAATCCATCGTTATGTACCCTCCTCTTCTTTCTCTCTCCCTCTCTCTCTCTCTCTCTCTCTCTCTCTCTCTCTCTCTCTCTCTCTCTCTCTCTCTCTCTCTCTCTCTCTCTCTCTCTCTCTCTCTCTCTCTCTCTCTCTCTCTCTCTCTCTCTCTCTCTCTCTCTCTCTCTCTCTCTCTCTCTCTCTCTCTCTCTCTCTCTCTCTCTCTCTCTCTCTCTCTCTCTCTCTCTCTCTCTCTCTCTCTCTCTCTCTCTCTCTCTCTCTCTCTCTCTCTCTCTCTCTCTCTCTCTCTCTCTCTCTCTCTCTCTCTCTCTCTCTCTCTCTCTCTCTCTCTCTCTCTCTCTCTCTCTCTCTCTCTCTCTCTCTCTCTCTCTCTCTCTCTCTCTCTCTCTCTCTCTCTCTCTCTCTCTCTCTCTCTCTCTCTCTCTCTCTCTCTCTCTCTCTCTCTCTCTCTCTCTCTCTCTCTCTCTCTCTCTCTCTCTCTCTCTCTCTCTCTCTCTCTCTCTCTCTCTCTCTCTCTCTCTCTCTCTCTCTCTCTCTCTCTCTCTCTCTCTCTCTCTCTCTCTCTCTCTCTCTCTCTCTCTCTCTCTCTCTCTCTCTCTCTCTCTCTCTCTCGTACATAACCATTGTCATTTGTAGACCGCTCCTCTCAAAACTTCCTCGCGCGCCTAGCAACAACAAACTTTTGGGATGTTTCTGGGCTGTTCTTCCTCGCCGCACGCTTATAGTCACGCGAATTGGTCGATCTTTTTTAATTAATTTCTCAATAATTATTACGAAAATCGCAAAATGG
>NW_021850653.1:162603-178728 GCF_003651465.1 Formica exsecta
TATTCTCTATTTTTTTTTTTTTTTCCTTTTAATCAAAGTTGTCGTTGTGCGATATACAAAAATTATCATGTTCCAGAATAAATGGTTGATTTAAAATAGATATTTCGCTCTATACACGCGAAAATCGTGACATTTCGTTTCAGCGCGCGACGAAGCGCGCTTTAATTTTTAATTACGAGAACGAAAACCCAGTTCTCGTTTTAGTTCCTGACATACATCAATGTTTCAGTAGATGGACAAACAACTTCATCGCGGTAATTATATTTTGACGGAATAAAATACACGCATTCATCGAAAAACTTTTTATAGAAGCATTTAAACCAAATTTATATTTAAAATATATTATCGTGATAAAATAATATATTTTTGTCATACACTAGATTAATACAACATCCCAAGACAATGCCGATATAAAAGAAAATGTCAACGTCCTTACACAGCCTCGTCCTCGAACAACCTTAGCACTTTAAATTGAGCAAAATTGTCGGATATGCACGCACATATACGAAAAACTATGATAGTATTTTATAGGCGAAGTTAATCCGCGTTCTAATACTTTATTATTGT
This sequence comes from Formica exsecta, assembly GCF_003651465.1. Taxonomy (NCBI): domain Eukaryota; kingdom Metazoa; phylum Arthropoda; class Insecta; order Hymenoptera; family Formicidae; genus Formica; species Formica exsecta. The sequence goes on from NW_021850653.1 coordinate 163,171, forward strand.
CATTACTCTCAAAATGATTATACTCTCAAAATTTTACTAATAAGTCACAATTTCCCGAAATTTTTTTGTAAATAAATTATGGTATGCATGTGATATTATGAATTATGTGATATTATTACTTTCGATTGAGATTTATATGTGTGTGATTCGTAATGAATATAAGTTTAGTTATATATGTGTAAATAGATCTGAGATATAATATATATTTGTGTGTATAGATTAGCGATTTATATTTTTGTTGAATTATTTTCAATCACTGCTAGCTCTACCATAGTATCGCTTCTTTTAGTTATATTTCTTTTTACATTTCCTGTATTTAAAATAAAACGAGTATATATTTACACATGCTCGAAAAAAAAAGAAAAATAAGTATATCAAATGCAACTAAAAAGAATATATCTATAATTAAACAATCTTTAGTAACCAAATTGCGTAACTCTTTATCACTAATTGTTAAATAATATACGATTAAATAATATTTATTTTTTTTACTCGATATGTCATTTAATCATACCAGAAGCTCTAGAAATTTCTGAACGAAGGATATATATTCTCGATATACCTGACAAAAATTAACAAAAAACATCACAATAAAGCTATATCAAACGAAACGAGCGTGAAATACTATTTACATCCTCTTATTATAACGTGATTTATTCAATGCTCTGGGATAAATCCTTTGAAGAGTAAAATATTACAAATAAAAATTGTGGTCAATAGGTAATAGTTGTCATTAGAGAAATTAATGATTCTACAAATAACTAACATAAAATGTGTCGTAGAATATATTCCAATCGCAAAAAATTAAAATTCTAAATTCTAGATTCGTTATTGAAACTCTATATCAGATTCCAATGGTATAACTCCTTATTCCAGCATAATATAAAAAGAACTTGCCTTGAACTCGCTGATTTTGCTTGAATCGCGGATTTCAGGAATGGAATATTATTTTTTTAATCCTGTATGTATGTGTATATATGTGTCTACACACTGAATAATCTTTTGTGCAACTTTTTCCAAGGTTCCTACACGAAAGCACAAACATTAATCAAAATTCAGCCTTCAAAATATATAATGTAACACATAGAGAGAGAGAGAGAGAGAGAGAGAGAGAGAGAGAGAGAATTACATACACACACATACACGCACGCACGCACGCACGCACGCACGCACATATAAATATAAAGTTATATCTTGACATAGCAGAAACATTCTGTCAACATCATCATACCGAAAGAAAGAAAGAAAGGAATTCACTGAATTAATTAAATCCATGGCAAGCTCATCATTACATAATTTATACAGTTGAGTACTTGCTTACACCATATTTTATCCGTCTTCAAATGTGAATTAAAATATAGAAAAAAATTCATCTTCTTTGCATTTTAAGCTTCTATACATATAATAAACCATATAATAAACTATAACTACAGACTACTTTTGAGTTGGCTGATTGTACGTTATAGGAACATGAGTACAGGAAGCAAGAAAATATCAGGAAGATGAATGTCATGTACGTTCAATAAATATTTCTTTTTTGAGATGTTTAAAATGAAGACTGCATCACGTTTTTCAATCAGGAACGTATATATATATATGATTGAAACACGTGATGAGAAAGAGAGAGAGAGAGAGAGAAAGAAATAGAAAGAAAAAAATACAAAACAAATCTTGAAAACATATGTAAAATAAAATATTTTTTGTTAAATTTTTATTTTTTGTAATTTTATTGCACAATATAATATGCGGCTTCATTGAAAGAATTAGAGGAAATCTTAACTGATATCCTTTTAACTTTTGATATCTTTTAATCCTAATTTGCATTTTTTTATTAAATTAACATCACATTATCAAGATACAATATGAGTGACTCTTTAAGAATATAAATAAAACTGTGTTACACGAGAAGCTTATATTTTCTGCTTACATTTTCTAAAAGTGTCTACGCGTAACCGCGTCGCGAAGATCGAGTTGCAACGATACCGCGTTACATACAACAAGCTCTCTACCTCGAATAGACCATACGATACTAACGAAGTGTCTCACAGGCCGAGGATGAAAGCGAGACGGGCAGAGTCGAAAGACGCAAAAGACCTCGACGATGAGCGTTCCCCTTCGACGAACCGAGAACATGAACTCTTCCGTAAACGTCAGGTAAAAAGGAAAAGGAGCATCTGCTTTGTACTCAAGCCGCGGAAACCAATCCTATCTTTTACGTAAGGTCCGACCATCTATCTCGACAAAAAGAAGAACTCGAAGAAGAATCATAAACGGAGATACCGTTCTTCGTTTAACTGCTTAAAGTGCAAGGTGAAGGATACACTCCGTTGAATACTTCGTCGATTGGATCTACCGCATTTGATAGCATTTATGTCTGATTGCAGTGTGTCTCGGAAAACTAGTTTCTTGGGAAATCGACGGCGAACCGATATGTAGTTCTTCGTCGTCGTCTTGGCGAGCGTCTCGCGACTGGCTCAATGTAGCAATTATTGGTGTTTACGGCCTCGACGGAGGAACTAGCTTAATTGAAGAATTAGTTTAGGAACGGGAACGCTTGACTCACGCTCGCGCTCCCGGGAGGAGCTCGAGAAACACGTTCAGGATCGTGTCTCGTGTGTAATCGGGAGCTTTACGCGCTCGAGGAACATCGGAAATATCAAGACGCCGAGAGTAACGACGATGAATCTCTTAGGTAAGTACTTTACGAGACATATAAGTGATTGTTTCAGTGAACACTGAATAACATAAAATGTTAAATTTTGCGAAAAAAAATATAAAAAAACAAGTAGAGTTGTGCAAATTAGAAACTTGCACATTGCTTCCTCATCATTTTATCTTACAATGCTTAAGCTGCTTTAAGCATGCGGATTTTTCAATTTTTGCTTCCTCATAGAGAAAGCTTTGTGAGCAAAATAAAAATTAAAATAATTTCTTTCACCGATCCTCACTAAATTCAACATCAAACATCCTTTAATAATACATATAAAGAGAGAATAGAGAGATAATAATAATTTTGCGAAACTTTAGTTATCTACAATAACTTGTTTTTCTACGGAAAACATTGAATCTACGCTTCTTCCGCTTCTTGGCGTATTATGATACGTTCGATAGTTCTTTATGCACGACTGTAAGTAGGTTAAGACGCAGTACAACTATATCATATTGCCACAAAACTCGGAGTTATGGATTGTTGAAGTATTATATACCTATATAATCTATCAACACTCTTATACATGCAAAACAAACAAAATTGAACTTAGACAATTGACTGATGATTGATTGATCGATATTATCTTTCTTCTAAATGTTGGATATGTACTTAATTAAATGATTATATGTGTATCATTAAGTAATACAAATTTTTTTTAAATTCGTATTATATTTTACGGTCTTATATACTGAATATCGACGGTTATCAATATAGATATAATTGTTGTAAAAAACATTTATTTAAATTACTCTTCCTGCCGGAGTTAAATTATTTAATGTTATACATAATATTGACACAGCATCATAATTATGAAATTGAAAAAGATCTGTGACTGTGTAAACATTAAATATAGTATTAATATAGAATATTAATTGCATCCTTTGAATCGATTTATTTTCTCCATATAAATCGTACTTACCTTGCACCTGTACTAAACAGCAAGGGAAAGAAGCAGGAAGGGAATATCAAGGTTTACAGGAAAGATTATTCCTTGCAAAATCAATTACCTGCAAATAAAAAAGATTTGGCATAACTATTTAATTAATTTATTTGCATTTATCGTAATCACTCGTAAAAGTAACAGGGATACGTAAACAATTAGTTCGAATTAGCTTAGATACAAACAGTCTAAAACACATCTTTTCTATTTCACAAAGCTTCCTCTATGAGGAAGCAATATTACAAAAAGATGAGAGTAATATATATTAAAATATATGAGAATATATGTATATGTATATCTGTATATATGCATGTTTGTGTGTGTGTATGTATGTGAGAGAATTATTACTGTATACTGTATTATAAAAATTATATATATTACTATATTTTCTCATACATTATATTATATTATATATAAAAATATTATATAAAGAGAGAATAGAGAGATAATAATAATTTTGCGAAACTTTAGTTATCTACAATAACTTGTTTTTCTACGGAAAACATTGAATCTACGCTTCTTCCGCTTCTTGGCGTATTATGATACGTTCGATAGTTCTTTATGCACGACTGTAAGTAGGTTAAGACGCAGTACAACTATATCATATTGCCACAAAACTCGGAGTTATGGATTGTTGAAGTATTATATACCTATATAATCTATCAACACTCTTATACATGCAAAACAAACAAAATTGAACTTAGACAATTGACTGATGATTGATTGATCGATATTATCTTTCTTCTAAATGTTGGATATGTACTTAATTAAATGATTATATGTGTATCATTAAGTAATACAAATTTTTTTTAAATTCGTATTATATTTTACGGTCTTATATACTGAATATCGACGGTTATCAATATAGATATAATTGTTGTAAAAAACATTTATTTAAATTACTCTTCCTGCCGGAGTTAAATTATTTAATGTTATACATAATATTGACACAGCATCATAATTATGAAATTGAAAAAGATCTGTGACTGTGTAAACATTAAATATAGTATTAATATAGAATATTAATTGCATCCTTTGAATCGATTTATTTTCTCCATATAAATCGTACTTACCTTGCACCTGTACTAAACAGCAAGGGAAAGAAGCAGGAAGGGAATATCAAGGTTTACAGGAAAGATTATTCCTTGCAAAATCAATTACCTGCAAATAAAAAAGATTTGGCATAACTATTTAATTAATTTATTTGCATTTATCGTAATCACTCGTAAAAGTAACAGGGATACGTAAACAATTAGTTCGAATTAGCTTAGATACAAACAGTCTAAAACACATCTTTTCTATTTCCTTTTCGTACCATTAAGAATATATTCACACAGACAAGTTTCGACCATGATTCGAATATCACTTTATTCCACCTCTCTCGCATCACGCTCTTATATACTTATACATGTACGATCGACCCGTATATTAATGTCGGCTAGCCGAAAGATCGGCCGTAGATCCTTCTCCATCAGGTACGTCCTTAAGGGCGCCTAATCTAATTGTAAGAGTCGAAATTCGACTATTAGAAAGTAAAAAATCGAGAGAGAATCAGGACACGAGAGAGACTTTAATTTTTTTTGCAAAGGAAAGAAATAGCCATACATGAGATGCTAAAACGGCAATTCTGTATTTAGCATCGTGTAAAAATCCGTTTTTGTCGATACCAATATCTGTTCATTGTTGCCAATCTTAATCAACTATATCGAGCCTCGTTACAGTTAGAACTATGATTTAAAAGAATCTATGCTAATCAGAATTAATGATCCAGACTGATCTCGAACTCACTGTGGATAAAACGAGCAATACAAACAGCCATGCAAACTATCGTACATGTCACAATCGCGCGTGATTATTGCTTCTAAAGTAGTTGCGTACTCCACTGAAATATCTCCTAACTAATCATCCATTGTAGCAGTGCATTTTACATAGACACGCGGTGTTTGCACAACATGTAGCTTACCACGGTAGACGCTGAAAAATCGCTAGTATCGAAAAAGCTTATTTAACATAACAGGCGAGACGATTGCACTCGGAAACATTTAAATCGCATACTTGAAGAATCCACGGAGTCCTATTCCCTAACATAATCATGCTTATAGCTAGCTCTACACGTACTATTACAGATTCGTATTGATCTTTGCGTTCGCCGAAACGATCGGAAGTCTCGCGTACTCGATCTCTCGTTTGGTACTCTTAGGAATGGCAAACAGTAATCATGATCTTAAAAAAGATATATCTTTTGTATCACGATTTTTGCAATACTGTATTATTGAATACAAAATGCTAGGATTTGATATGAATTTATTATGAGTTTGTCCTGATAGTTTCTCTATTTTTCACTTATATTATCTTGTATCGACTAGTGTGATTTAACATAAACATGAATTTAATTTTTGATAAAATGCGATATGATTAAAAGTCTCTAGCTATTTAATTTCGCGATAAGTGATTGATATTTAATAAATGAATGATATTTGAAATTTTTCGAAACCTGCTTAAAAAATTGCATAAGATGCTATTAATTTCGCTCAATAGCGGTCATGAATCATCAAGCTACAACTTGATTTACTAACTAATCGAAGATATGCATGTGCCTTAGCTTAATGTGATATTGTGCTCTCTTTCTCTCTCTTTCTTTCTCTTTTATAATTGATAATATATGGAAGTTAGAAACTTGGATTTCCCGTGCAGAGCAATGTCATGAAGAACATGGGAACTGTATGTATTTAACTAGTTGTCACTGTGATTTGCAAATTAAGCTTTGCCACTGCTACTCGATAGGAGATGATAAATAAATCAATCAGCGATAACGAGAGCTAATCGATCTCGAGACCGCACTATGCAAGCTCGTCGAGAATATATACGAGCATGCCGTTGAAGTAAGAGATGGTACTACTACAATTCAACGAGCTGTCAAAAATATCTGCACTTAAATTGTTGAGAATAAGTATACGCAAATTGATGAAAAGCTAAAGATAAATTCACGATTTTTCGATGATATATATACTGCCCTATCGTTCACAATTTTATTTCTTACGCAAAATTGTAAATTTCTATATAGCTTGCATCTGTATGAATATTTTTTAATTAATATTCTGAAAATATTTGATTTTTAAATGCATGCATAATTTCAGTATATATATTGTCTTTCAATTGTAAATTCATACAATATTGTTATGTGCATCTAAAATTTAAAAAAAGCATCACCGTAATTAATAGCTAGTTAAAATATTGTATATTGAAGTTTTTCTTAAAAAATATTGATCTTTAAATTAATTTGACTTTACATCTCACAATCTTGTTTTTACGTTTATTTTATAGGGCAATATATAAGAAAATGTATTATTTGAAAAAAAGAAATCAATATTATATGAATTTTTGTATGATGATCGAAAGCGATGAGGCTTTTAAAAAACGCGCGTATATTTACGGATTGATGAAAATCGCGCTTCGTGCCCTCGAACGGGAGTTTGTAGCCAACAATTGGCAAGTCACGCACACTCGTTTCGTCGAGTCGAATATGCCTTAGGCATTTAAATTGTCTTCCTGTCATTACATGCGATGCCTACCGAGGCTGACCATCGTGCAACGTAAACGAGAAGTACGATTCGTCGTTAGACGTGTATACGCGAAACATATTCCCGATTGGAACAAAAATAAGAGACAAATCTATAATTTATAAGGCCTATTTTTTTATTTACATTTTTAATTCGCGTTAGCGATGAACATATTGATTACCGTATATAAAATACGTATAACAAAAGTGAATTTCTACAAATTTTACTCTAAAGTACATGTATATAATATATGCACAAATAATACTTTAATAAAAATTTTTGTTATAGAACAAATATAAAGAGAGAGAGAGAGAGAGAGAAATATTAATTATATAAGAATGCGCGTGTGAATGTGATTATAAAAATATTTTTTGATAACTTAAGAGTGTGTTGTTTATTATTTAAGACGGTCGTAGAGTCAATGTGTTGCAATCCTTATAAATTATAGATTATCCTTATAAATTATGCCATTTTTGCATTCGGCTTTCTTATTCTATTCTCGTGTTGTATTTCAACAACAAGATTTTCTTGATTTATTGTAACATCAATATGACTTGATTATCACGAGGATAGCCGGATATAGCATTGTTTCACTTCTGATGAAAATCCTTTCTGTTCTAATAAAGAGCTCTATTGTAAAATAGATTTATATCAATAATACACAATATACAGCACATACACACACACAAAGAATCACTTTGCATATAAATATAATCCTCGCATCCTGGGAATGGCCGCGGTACGCCACTGCCGTGACAGGAATAACGAGGACGTCATATAGCGATGTAACGCTTGCATGCGTATGCAATGCACTTTGGATCGGTCATGGGCATTTAATTCATCTCATCCGTGCGTTATATGAGAGTTGAAAGCAAAAATGATGTAAATCAACATTTTCACAGAATACGTTGAAGAGGAAATGTCGATCGACTTATATCACCGTTCATAATTGGATCCCGCTTGTATATGTATGTGCATGCGACAAAGAAAAAAATTTTTTTTTAATTGGATCATCTGTCCATTCTTTGAAAATAACGACAGTTTCACAAAAATTCATATGCACGTGATTTTATTTAATATTCAATTCCTTTAATTATGCCAATTGTAAAAATTAATGGAACTGTACATAATACACGAATGTATATGAGATATATTGATATGAAGATATATTGACGAATCAAATAACAATCGATCAACCTAGCTCTTCCAGCTAGGTCTTATCGATTATCATACTTGAACTCGTAGAAACTTAATCTCGTTCGTCCATAGTCTTAAGAGTATAACAAGTGTTTGCTCCGTAAATTATAATGCTGTACAACTAACAATAGATCGCGTATACTTCTCTTTTGCGACGACGCGTGGGGCACACACAGATTGGATCCTATGCAATGAATTATATAATGAGGAACAAATGACATTCCGCCGTATGATCATAAGATATTTGAGAAATCTCGCGTCAGACCATACAATATCGAATCTACGAAATATCTACCGACTGTGAAAGAGAGAATCAGACGAGAAAACGTTTTTTTAAGATTTTATCTACAAACGTAAAAGCAAATCGTACGTTTAAACGGTGATAAAGCATAATTTTGTGATAAGATGCCGCGATGATAGTCATACTATTTGCATGTCGAATCAAGTATATACACGATTTAACGCGAGTATCACTGATAAGACTCGAATAAATTTTTCCAGCACGTTACAACGATGCGAAAGTTAGTCTTCTCCATCATTCGATAAAAGTGCACTTTGAGCGCGGTCGCAAAGGAGATACGATCAAATTTGACGAATGCGCTTAATGAAATGTCATTGACCACAAATTATGAGTCGTGTTGATAATTTATGGATTTTGACTCACCTGGCACTGTGTCATGTAACAAAAGTACAATGTGCATAAATTAAGTAGATGAATTGCCTCGTACAAATAAAAATCTCTTGAAATTCAATGACGGATATACAGATGATTTTATTATTGATAGAATGGGTAAACTATATATGTTATAAATTTAAATTTAATTATCCACATTTCTCTCTCTCTCTCTTTTCAATAAAACCAAATTATGAAACAGTGAAATTGATAATAGAATAATATACTATAAGAAAAATTGCAGTGTTTATATTTGAAAAAATTCCATATATTTTCACACACGCACACAGGAATTGTTTATGAAAAACTAAATATCTTTTGCGTGAAAACAGAAATATTTAATGGTATGGATGAAATAAAAACGTCGACGAACTGTATCATTGCGCGTAACAGGTAGTATTTTATCAGATATCCGAAGATATATTTTTATGTTGCTCAAACATTACTCGTAACACATCGTAGTAATATTGTGATTGTTCGGCACTCCCCACGAGTGTCAATTTTAGCCGCGCCGCGCCGACAGGCTATAGTAGTATCAAGGTCATGCCGTTGGCTTTTCTCTCGACTCGCCATCGTCATGCTATTTCGAGGATTTTTCGAAATTCGTCGCGCGGCATCAGCTATCGTCACCGCGAAATACCGATATACATTAGTATTAGAACGTCCTCAATTTTAGCCGACGCAAAAGCTGATTTTGAAAAAATTAAATAAAAATTAATTGTATAATTGTTTTTATTTCCCATTTCTTTATCTTGGTTTCGAATCCAATGTGAAATATGCGGCAACGATCAAATATTTTCACTAATCAAATTTAATTATTATATATATATATATATACTTGTTACTAATATTTTTTCGAGAATTTAGTATTATTTGTAATTTAATATTATGAATTGAATATATGGCATTTTATTAAAGTTAAATATTATTAATTAAATTTTATATTGCGATAAGCATCAATATCGAAATATACAATATGTTTCATGATCATTGATTTTAATTTGAAAGTGATATATATATATATGAAATTAATATTGAAATTTTTCTTTAGGAAAAATTTTTTTAAATTTTAGTTTGCACGTCGGAAAATATGTCATTAAAATTAAAATCGAGAAAGAGAGAGAAAGAGAGTTTTACGACACTGTGTTAAAACGGAGAGAGTTAAATATAATTTACCAAGAACAGTAAAAATATACTCTCCCGTTGCACAACGTGTGATAAACTTTCGTTGACGCAGTAGCACTCCGTACATCTCGTCCGAGTGTGTCAACGATATAGATGAAATCACACAATCTCGAAATCTCGTATCCGTCGTCATGCCAGCAGCACCGTTACATTGTGTCGCACGTCGGTGTCAGTGACATCAACGTTTAGGGTTACCAAGACGTTTTAATTGATCCACAGACCAATTTATTTTAATGTGTCTTCGTCATTTTCCACTTGACTAACATCAACGTTAGTTAAATTCCAAATGAGAAATTTTAATTATCGCTGTGAATTGATGAAATATATATATAATTGTGTCCCTAAATAACTTCGGTAAAAAAAAAAAGAAACTCAAAATTGCCACTTTCACACAATACATAACCGTATTGTAATTATTAATAATTGAACGCGCGTGTGTGTGTACGCGCGTGTGATGTTATTACCAATCATTCGCCCGACGATATTTACACATTTGTATGCAACGAGTCCGCTTTCTAGAAATTTATACCGTGTCATGGTTGCGAATTTCACGGGTCGATATGATCCCCTTTCGAGAGAGTTGAACTTACATCCTAATCGGAAGTAACCCGGTTTCCGGCAAGCAGTTTCGACCCACTTGTTTCTTGAGTTACGTCCTCAGTAATTTTATCCGCATTGATCACATCGCGTTATTATCGATTCCCGCGACCATCTCTTTGTCCGATAAAAAATAATCTTGATCGTATCAAGTAAACAGTGTGTAATATAGAACGCAGATCCAAATCTTGTCATTTCCGAGACAATTGCGTAATCATGAATATACGTTTTTCCGACTTTGTCCACTCTTGCTTCTCGAGCTTATCACAATGCTACACGAACAGCGCTGTTTCATGGATTACACACGACAGATTGCAATGCCTAAAACCCACGAATATATATATATATATATATATATATATATATTGGAACTCAGAAATATATGTATCGGATACAAAAAAAAACTGGGAGAAAAAACTACAAAATGAAAATAAATATTTGAGAATAAATATCTAGAGAAATAAATATAAAACATTCTTAATATACTGCCAAATTAATCATAAATTGATGAATTGCATTTATCTGAATGTCTATATAAATATCATAAACTTATAAAAAAGCAATAATTATCTTAATAAAATAAAAACTTTGAATTGTAACAATGAAATAAATAAACATTAAAGTATTTTGTAACAATTTCGAGACTAAAAAATGGCAAATATCTCGTTTAACGCGGGATATAGATATACATTTTAATACAGTCAATATAGAATCTTCAAAAATGCACGTTGTAAAATACGCATGTGAACAGTGATATTATCATGCGGAAGAGCCGCATTACATGACGCTCCCGTTCGTGATTGCGAAACGCGAAGCGAATTCGGGTCGACGATCGCACGCTGATCGGTGGCGAACGATGAAGTGGATTGAAGAGGATGCGGATGGGAGTGCACGTGTGGCATCATAATGTCTTATATATACGAGCCACACGTGGTATGTGATGCAAAAAACGAGACTCACATATAAAAAAAAAAAGAATAGAAGAAAAAAGAGAGAGATCAAGCACGATGTGTGTGCGCCATGTAAATTATACAATCTTTACAATAGGATTTATTTAAATTAATATTTACAAAAAATGAGCTTTATATATTTTTATGTATATATATTAATCCCACTGCCCACTCGAGCATCGTTGAATTAATCCCGAGTGGGAACGTGCGTCTCTAATATTATTATTATTATTATTATTATTATTGTTATCATTATTTATTATATATATTAACATTATATATTCGTCGTGCACACACGATCTTCGTTTTTAGCGCGTAAAAACGATTTAGTGCGTGTACTTTTTCTCTCTCTCACATGCATCGACACATACACACGCGTCACACACACACACACACACACACACACACACACACACACACACACACACACACACACACACACACACACACACACACACACACACACACACACACACACACACACACACAGATCAAGCACGATGTGTGTGCGCCATGTAAATTATACAATCTTTACAATAGGATTTATTTAAATTAATATTTACAAAAAATGAGCTTTATATATTTTTATGTATATATATTAATTAATATTCAATCAACTCATCGACTGCTAGATCCGGGTAATACGAGTCCGATTTTCGGGGATGCCTACGTGTATAATCGCATTGATAGCGGCTAACAATCGGCTACAATTTACAAACATAATAATTACAAGGCGAGAAAAATCCTCACTTTACAATACTCCTCGATGCAAAATAGCGATAATATTGGTTTTATATTTTTCTCTCTCGTTAATTCCTTTTTATATTTTTACTTTTACGCACAGGTATCCCTATGTCGACGTCCCTATACACGTACAGACAAGTTTAAACTTTACTTCACTCGTACGAACTTTGGCGTAACATCGTTAGCGAACAATTACTATTATTATTATTATTAATATTATTATTATTATTATTATTATTATTATTATTGTTATTATTATTATTATTATTATTATTATTATTATTATTATTATTATTATTATTATTATTATTATTATCAAACACACACACACACACACACACACACACACACACACACACATATACATACATACATACATACATACACACACACACACCTTCTCTCTCGATTTTCGCAAATAAGGCGAAATGAATCCCGTATCGCTTTGTTTTGCTCGCACTCCAACCCGCTCGCAAATACACTCCTCCTTCGCTCTTCTTATCTTCGCATCACCATAAAACTGACGGAAATTAGAGTTTTCGGTAAACCAACTAAAGTCTCATGTATATTTGCTACAAGTTTAAATGGCAAGTTCCATTTCAGATCTAAGATATTATTTCAGTGTATCACGTAACTTTAGTATCTTTACTGTATTAAAAAGACGATATCGCAAATAGGGATGAGATCTACCTTGTGACATTTTCGTGGCTATAACGAACGGAGATATATTCCATGCACGCATATATATAATATAAAGTACCTATTAATCTATCAACGATTCCAAATTCACAATTTATATGTGAAAGAGGAGCGTAATCGGAGTTCGATCGGTACGTCCGCGAACTCTCTCTCTCTCTCTCTCTCTCTCTCTCTCTCTCTGCACGAGAATAATATTCATCCGGAACGAAGCAGACTATCCTGACGGAAAAATCTAAGTTCATGTCCCCGAATGAATGTTGTCATTACTCTCGCATCGATTTTTCCTCAACTTCTCGTAATTTGAGTCCGTTCTGATATCCAATCTCTCGCGCGATTTCTCGTGCACCACGTGCTAAAGTTCACTCAAACTGTCAGTTATCTCCGAGAAATCTCGCTGAGAAATTGGACGGCTGCGCGAACCGGAAAATGCGACCAGAGGATCTCAATGACATTCCGTGGATCCTTCATGGAACATTTTGTGACGCTGTATACATATCGAAGAGAGTCCGCAATCTCGCTTTACCCTTTATAAGCGGCTAAAAATCGTATCTAGGATCACGAGATGTCAAAATTCGTAGCTTATCCTAGTGACACGTAAGATCCATGCGCGAGAGAAAGACAAAAAATACATGGATGCAGTATCTACGCGATCTGAAAGTGTGGATTATTCTTTCCGTGCGAGATTCGTCAGGACGTATAAGAAATACATATCGATTTCGCCCGATCTTTCCAATTGAGCACGAATTGGACACACACGTGTGAGCACGCGCGCACACACACACGCAGCTAAGCATATATACATACATACATACATACACACACGCACGCATGCTGAGAAAATCAATAAAATCAGTATGAGTTATCCGGTTTAGTTGCTCCTAAAGGAGCCATTTACTTCGAAGTAACACAGATCAGATCTCTGGATACAATGTTATTGATTCTTTATAGGTTTATCTTCTTTCTCGTGTGTGTGTGTGTGTGTGTGTGTGTGTGTGTTTGTGTGCGTGTAATTATGTATTGATATTCATTTGAAAATATTGCGGCTATAATTTTTACAGAAATATGCTACTTGGCTAGAAACAATATTTGTTTATCTTTCTGTTTTATAAAAAGGTATTATATGAAGCATTAGATCAATTTTGCATCCATTTTTCACTTAAACCTTCATTGGTCCAATGGAATCATGGCCAGAATTGTTCAATCGCATTCTAATTATAATCTGTATTATATAACATTATCATAAATTTTTTTCTTTAATATACTATACGCAGATGATAATATAAATATACTTTTTCAAATCGTTATTTCTTTATAATGAAATATTGTCATTTATTAATAACACGTCCCTTTTGCGTTATTTTTTCGTTTTTCTTTCTCGTTTTTAGTTTGTAATAAAATCCGCAAATATTATATAATAATTTTCTATACTGGTTATATCAGGAATTTTATTTTCAAAAATAGATAATTCTGGTCGTGACCCGGGCAATATTATTTTAACGGACCAATTAACGTTTAAGTTGACTGTTTTTTCCAAATCCGATTAATTCTCAAAGCAAACAACTCGAACGCGTCACGCACTCTGGATGAAAACGCCAATTTAGAGGAACAAAGGGCCGAAAATAAAATTTCAACGAACGAGGGTTTATCTGCATTGTTTCACTTTCAGTGCTGATTGGTGCGATATAAAACATCGAAAATTTCGACTCGCCACGTCGCGCGCATATAATTGCTCACGTATTTCTCGCCGCACGCCGTGAGACGGTTATTTTCGCTCTCTTGTCCGCTCGGATTAAAAATCTCGCTTGCTATATCGATGATGTTTCATTATTTTGTTCCAAATTTGATTATTCATCATATCGAAATTTCGCAGGTAAAGACAGAATGCGCATAGTGCGCCGATATCGTGATTACGCTCGCACATATGCGTTATACGTATGTACGCGATTTACGCACACCACACAAACGAGAGCATAAACAGACAGCAGTTGAGCTGTATTGTGAATTCGATTAAATATTTGCCAATCCCGTAATCGGATTATTAATCGGTGAGTCGGAATACACGGGCTCGACTCGTGAAGGAAAATTTCGTTTCGCCCTTTCTAATCGCGAGCATATATCCGTCCCGTTCGGTTCTATCTGATTTTTTTGCGAGAATATTCGATATTAATCCTAGCATGCAGGACCAAAAGGTAGAGCTCAACATTAATTATTCTTCATCATAATTTTATAGTCAATTTATTGCAATGCCATTTTTTTACACTTTTTACTCTTATAAAACTTTTACGATTTACATATATATATAT
>NW_021850653.1:179065-186765 GCF_003651465.1 Formica exsecta
ATATATTTCTGAAATTGTTATATTTTATATTCTTACATTATATCTTTTAGTACTTAAATAACAAAAATTCTCTAACAATTTTTTAATATTCTTTTAATATTTCAAATATTATATTCAAATATGTCATTGTCACAACTCAGAGCTCATTCTGCTAGGATTAACTTCGCACAATGATATTCTTACTGTGTATTTTCACACACTTCTGATTGTGATTGTCTGATTGTCATTTCATATCTAGATCCAAGACGGATTTTCGCAATTTTTAAAACTCTAAACATATCCAATTCTAAATATAGCATTGAATAGAGACAAGCCCAATTATCGCAAATGAAAAATTTCTCGCGATTGATGCATTTATATCACCGAATATATCACACGCGTGAATACGTTTTAATATTTCCTAGATGCGAATGGATTTTCGAGCATCGTCACAATTCCCACAATCAACATGAAAAAATATCTCGCGTATCGATAATCCCACATATTTCTATGTGTGTGTAAGATGCCTTAAAGAAAGCTTTCAATAATAAATTCTTAGCGTGATTTAACATAAATTTAGCAGTTTTTTAAAAGAACCACAAACAATTATAATATACGGAAATATATTATAAAATAATTTTTTAAAAAAATCTCACACACATAGAATAACTCTTAAATAAGCAAATACGGTTTTTATTTCAAAATTATTTTAAATTTTATCTAAAGTTTTAAAATTGTTATAAAAATTCAAATTAAATATCAGTATTTTTGCCAAAAAAATTAAATCACCTTAAGATCTGTCAAGTCCTTGGTAATTTTTGAATACCGTTTGTATCTTTGTATCCGATTAAGATATTCTATTTTTTCCAGGAACATCACCCCGCAATGACTCTTCAATCTCCCGTCGCAACTAGAAGAGAAAAAGTGAAAAGAGTCGCCTTTTCTTTCCTCTATCTAATATTACGTACAATTATTTAATACATAAAGAACAAACGTTTATGCAAAGGAAAGTTTAAGTAGAAGAATCGATGCATGACTCTTGTAAGGTTTTTCAGAAAAGTAAATCAAGCGAAGATGACGAGATGAAATGAAAAATCGATCATAGTATTATATAGTCGATCCTTCCACTCGTAGCAACGACATTTACGAAGTGTTGTCTTGGAAAGTGGAAAATTCCCAACGTCGATTGTGTAAGAGATTCTGCGTGCGTCTAACGGCGAATGAAATCGAGATAAGAGATTGAGAAGAGTGTGCTGCATCTCGCACAAGATCTGTGTTATATTCTTGTTCGAGACTAAACAGGACAAACTATTTGATAAATAGCTTGGGAACATAGGTAAATTAATCGCGTTTTTTATTAAGCTTGACTTGATAAATTTTTTTTTTTTTGACGTATTCGACGAGAGATTTAAATGAAGATTACTGAAAGTTCGAAGCGCTCTATATGCATGAAAGAAATATACTCGTGTACTACAAGCGATATCATGCAATACATTGAAAAAAGTCAATGAAAGATAAGTCTGAGATTACTAAACGACACAATGCGGATTGTCACAGCAAGATTGGTCCGGGGGGGATTCGTTTAATCCGTGGATTATCGTTAATTCAAATCTGAGCACTGCGAGGCAAAGACGAACTCCCGTCTTCTGATTCGATCTAATTCACCCCACGTGGAGACGCGATTTTCCCTCGAGCAAACCTCTTGAAGTTCGAGAGGGATTGTTAGTAAGAGAATCGAAGTCTTAAGCTCTGCCGCTCTGTAGAAAAGAATAAATCGAGATACGTAAATACCTAATTGTAAAATAAGAAGATATAAAAAATTGATAAGGGATAAATACCATCTCTCAAACACGAAATATTTTTAAGTTATATTCTCCATTTTTTCACAAATTTTGTTATTTGTCACGAGTTTTACTATTTTTATCCTTTATAATTATTTTATATATTTTTCTCCGACATGACACATACAAATTTTGTTAAAATAAATACTTTTCATTATTATTCGAAATATTATTTACTATCTTTAAGAGATGTGTATTTGACTTTGCTATTGAGAAAAAGACGATAATGCACACTTTAAAATAATATCGATCGTACGTTATGTGTGAAAAAATCGGTTCAGGCGTTCGACCAGAAAATATCGACGAGTCAGACGGACCGATTTGAGAAAGAGAGAGAGAGAAATATAGATTAACAACGAATACGTCGCACCTCGCACGCGAATTATAACGCGCCGTAGCGTAGCTCAATGAAGTGCTTTGTGTCATTGAACGATTGTCCTCGAAAAGTCAAAGCATTTAAGTATAAACTACTCAAACTAATGGCCATTGAGTTATATGTATATTCCTGCTTATCAAGCTTATACGATTTCATTCGTCGCTCTTAGTCGTGCTAGGATCTGCGTAAGGATTTTCACAAACAAACGATAGATATATTTTAATAATTGTATTCATTTAACAAGCAATTCTCCCGAGTCAGCTGATTTATTATTTCCATTTTTACTCTCATATTTCGCAATTTGACAATTTTAAATTAGATATTTTCTATCTCTTTTATTATGTATATAGTATATAATAAAAATAAAATATGATTTTTTTTTTCTGACGTTTGTGAAGACCTAACAGATGTATAACGATCACTCTAATGACAGATGAAACGATCGCAAAGTACCGCTGCATAATTATAATAGTCGTCCATTCGTTGTCGCATCTGGTATCCAGACATGGTATCGTTTGCACAAGATTACAATAACGAGCTCTCCCGATACGATGATACCTATTGAGATACTAAAATATTCAATTAACCCTAATATTATTGAATAAAGGAGAGAAAAGCATTTTACCTCCAATTACTATTTTTAATATAAAAATTATTTTATTAAGAAATAAATATAAAGAAAAATAATATAATGTCAACCTTTATGTCAATTTCTTCTCTTTCTCTTTTTTCTCTTCCTTAACATAATTCTCTCTCTCTCTCTCTCTCTCTCTCGCTCTTTCTTAACAAGATTATAACATCTTATATAAATTGTTAGTAGTAAAAAGAAAATTTTCTATACACAAAAAATATTCCACGTGCGATATTCTTCATTATAAAAAATGCTTTGATATTATATATCAGGATTGAGGCTCTAACTTATCGCGACCGAATCAATGGAACGATACGCGACTTGAATACAAAATCGAGATAATAAAATCTAAAGGGAAAAAAAAGAAGTGGAAACTTCGTATCAATGTTATTGCGTTGATCCTTGAGAATATTCATTCACTTGTATGCATGCGCTATATTCTTAGAGAGACAACGAACTTTCCAAAAACCCATTCTTGGCAACCATAAATATTTTCAAAGAAATCGAAAATAATTTCACGCGGGGCAGAAAATTACTAGCGATTTCCTGTTGTTGCATTCAAAGCAGCGGCGAACAAAACATCAAACTAAAAATATTTTCCCAGGCTATACATTTCACGTTTGCACGTGGATAAATATTAAACTGAAATCACAGAGTGGATATTGCCGAGATTGGTTTAACAGGAGCGTTACTCTTCTGTAAATAATTGATGCAATTGCGGACGGGTTTATGATATAAATATTGATATTAAAAAATTAAATATACGCGCTAAATGTAAAATATCCGTGTTTTGACAAATATTTAATTAGTTTTTATTATTTCTACAATTCAATCTTCTGTAAATTTTAAACATTCTCCGATCACTCATTCATGTTACCAATATTAGAATGAAAGTTGTAACAGACGATTTCATATACATTTTTATCAAGAAAAATAATTTACAAATTATTACAAATAATTATATTTATGAAACAGCTATAGTATAATTAATAAAATTTTTGAGATTCTTAAATTGTGACAGTGTGACATAATTATATAGTCAAATATTAAATGTTTTCTACTCCTTTATCATATATAGACGGAAAATTTTACTTATATCCGTGAGCAAAATCCAATGTCAGAACGCAAACAATTCGAATACTTTCCAGCAACTTATCATGAAAAATTATGCGGGCGATCTATGACATTTAATGAATTCCGCGACCTTCGGAGGTCGAGCGTTGTGCACGCAAAGCAACAAACTTTATCAAGGTTAACTAGTCTGCCAATAAACAAGCGTATGCGAAAAATGCGAGAAATTGTACTCACCTTTTAGACACAAAAGAAAATCACAGAAAATTGCGCGGCAAGGAACGAATTTCGTTTAATGATTATATCGCGTGATAAATAAAGAGCGTATTGTGGTTTTTTATCCCTTCGATTATCACGTTCTATCTATTTGATTATCTTCTATCATTATGTTTTTATTTATTATACATAAAATATCATTTGAAATTATGCAAAATTTCAACAAAGGACAAATTAAGAATGATCAGAATTGCGAACGATTTCATCGGCGATAATGGTATTTTTCCGCGGTGGATTTCTATTATCGCCCCTCACTTCTCTATGCTGTTAAAAGACGTCGCGGTCATTCAAATTACGTCACTGCAGCAAAAGCGAGCGATGCGTCAATGAAGTGTTCGACACATGCAGAGACTACTGCTGTCGGAATTGCGTCAAATGTTTACGAACAGCTTCCACTTAGAGCGATATGTCGTGTTACGCGTATCACTCCGCAAAACAAATGGCACGAATCTTCGCACGACGAGAGTATAGTTGTCGCGATTTGTACGTCGTTTACGAAAACGTCTGTCACGTTTTCGCGCAGAGAAAATAAGCGCGATGCGTGTCTTTCGAGTACTAATATGAGATAAAAATATTTCCAAGTGAATAATTTCGAGAAGGAGACTATTTCAAGAATATTCTTTGAATATTAAGAAATTATATTCTAAAAAATATTATGAAAAATATTCTTTGGGTATCAGGAAATTATATTCTGATAAATATTCGGAAAATAATTTCTTGGCGCAACAATATTTCTCAAAAATATGTTTTCTGATAACTAGAATATATTTTCTTCGATATTTCTGATAATATTTCGAAAATATTCTAAGAATATTTCATGAAAAAATTAAAATATCCCTTAGAATATTTTCTCAGAGAATATTCCGATAGCATTTCCCTCAAGTCACGTTGCTTCCGCGAATTTGCGCGGTATGCGTGCGATATTCCATTATGAGTTCTAAAACTAGTGCAGAAGTAAAACGATCTGATACAAATGTGACTGGGCGTAAGTTCATACGGCGGATCTAAATAAACTGTTGCGCAACGCGGAATAAAATACTTGCTGATAGTCGAATTATGAATATCAGTCTAATCTTCTGTTCACACATAGCATTCCGCACATAGCGCGCAGACACTGCATTTTGCAACTCGTGAATTTTCAACGCCACCAGCTGGCAAGCTGAATGCGTAGTGTCGTAACGATGTATGTATCTACGTTGTCTCGAAGCGAATTGATCGTTTAATACGCCGGCCGTAACTTTTACGAGCATGGTTAAGCACAGGCGCACTGTGCTACTCGTATCGTTAAAATCGTTATCTGCAACCGAGAACGATCTTGCCCGCGCAATATCGCCGTCAATCGCGCATTTCCTCCCTCTAATTGACAACAAATGCTTCCGTTTGCTATTCTCTTACCGTCAAAACACTTTCAAGATTCATTCAAAGTATCGAACGAGAAAAATCTCAAGTACCCATCAGGAAAAATCCTCGATGTATCCTATCAATTATGTTGTTGCCAACAATCATTGTCAAATATATTGAGAGAGAAAAAAGACATCTACTATATTCAAATTCAATTTTTTTCTACATAACTTGAATAATTCATAGTTAAAATTTTAAAATAAATGTTAACTGGATCTCTCTCTTTTTCCTTGTGCGAGTTAACCACCTCTAATTTTGTCGAACAGGCTAGTCGATCGGATTTACATTTATTCAGTATCGTGAAACAATCAGAGCAATTATCGTTATCAGAGCAATTACGCCACGGGGTAGAGAGATAGAGCAATGAATTATCGATGCAAACTCGAAAGTAATTGGCGTACCTTTGTCGGTGCGCACGAGAGGGACGACTTAATCGAGATAGAAATGATAGATACGATCAAAAGCGGAACGATCCCATGTAGAGAGAGAGAGAGAGAGAGCTCGCGAAGCAAGAGGTAACATGGGCGAGAGACAAATTTTACGCGGCGCAAAAACGTCACACTGACTGGCTGGCTTCTTTATCGTTGCGCGAATGCTTTGGGCCGTTTGGCGAAGCTCAACGGCGCGCACTCATCGATTATCGATGAAGGTTTCTGTCACAAGAAAAGGACAAAGGTAATTCAAATTGCGGTTACATTGAACAACGAAAGTCATGATCGACTAGTAAATTTCCACGCTATCTATCGATCGTATCGTGCACATATGCAGGATAGCTCGGAATTATCGCGTATCCTTTTTTAGCTTCTGATTCTGTGGTAAAATTGAATTTTTCCATTTTTCTTCGACGAAAGCTCATCCGGACTATATTATTTACACCGCAAATTTACTATGTCTGACATAAAATGCCTTAGAGCGCAATTAAATCTTAAATTAAATTTGTGCCAAGGAAAAGTCCGCGGTTGAAATAAATTGCGAGACGAGGTTCCGTTATCTAGTTTCCTTGAGATCTTGCTTCATTGAAACTTTTTCATTTTTAACGTTAAGTAACGCACCATTCAAAGAACTACCGATTCCCTTAACTTATCTTCCAGCACATTTATGTTCGAAAGAACATTCAGTGATTCTGGAACTCCTGCATAATCGTCTGTTGCTCTTCTCGTCCCTTCTCACGGCACCCTTTCTTTATTCCAGTCAAATCGTTAGAAAATTATAAACGTTCGTTTGCAAAAGCAAGGTCAGTTTAACGATAATGGTAACGAATATTTCATCGGTATTTAATCGATTATCATACATTTTCGACAAATCACCGAAAAGAAAACATTGTTAAAACGAGATTCCGCGTGCTATGGGGCCGAAAAACGCCGCCGTCCTAAAATTTACATTTTCCTGTATAATTCGAGCTTGCTGACTCAACAAAGCGGCCGACTCCCCATCCCGGGATCCGATTAATCACTATGGAACCTCATTACACGAGCTATTAGCCCCGTAACGATGCTGACGCAGTATAAAAGTACAAAAGGCACTCGTGCTCCAACTACGCGATATTATGCGTGCCGACCGGCGAAAGAGTGCTTCATTGAAACTTTTTCATTTTTAACGTTAAGTAACGCACCATTCAAAGAACTACCGATTCCCTTAACTTATCTTCCAGCATTCATGTTCGAAAGAACATTCAGTGATTCTGGAACTCGTGCATAATCGTCTGTTGCTCTTCTCGTTCCTTCTCACGGCACCCTTTCTTTATTCCAGTCAAATCGTTAGAAAATTATAAACGTTCGTTTGCAAAAGCAAGGTCAGTTTAACGATAATGGTAACGAATATTTCATCGGTATTTAATCGATTATCATAAATTTTCGACAAATCACCGAAAAGAAAACATTGTTAAAACGAGATTCCGCGTGCTATGGGGCCGAAAAACGCCGCCGTCCTAAAATTTACATTTTCCTGTATAATTCGAGCTTGCTGACTCAACAAAGCGGCCGACTCCCCATCCCGGGATCCGATTAATCACTATGGAACCTCATTACACGAGCTATTAGCCCCGTAACGATGCTGACGCAGTATAAAAGTACAAAAGGCACTCGTGCTCCAACTACGCGATATTATGCGTGCCGACCGGCGAAAG
>NW_021850653.1:188014-194094 GCF_003651465.1 Formica exsecta
AGAGTGTTATGTGCGAAAGTTTCATTATAAAATCATTTCTCTTTCGTCTACATTTCTCGCGTAACTGCACGTAAACGCAAACAGCGTGCAAATCCTTGGCAAGAACGCGGAGAACGCAATAAAAAATGATCATTTTTATATCGTAAAAAATAAACAAATCAAATTTAAACAATACATAAATAGATAAATGTAATTTATTAATAATATATAATATATATAAATAGAATAATAATATTAATAGTAATAAAATTGGAAGAGAGATTCCTCTCTATAAAAATTGAATACCTAATCTTAAAATTACAATCAAATTCATAATTTATATTTTACACTGAATTTTCCATCGTAATAATAAGATATATCTTATCTGTGACTTTTTATCTTTTTCTAACTATGCAGAAATTGCTAAAAAAAAAGTTTCCTATAATTGTGAGATTTTAAAGATTAGAAAAATTTTACAACTTTACCAAAAATTAATGTTCATCAATCCTTCATTTATTTTTCGCACAAAAGTATACTTTGTTGACGTCAAATGTCTTTTTGTTTAGCGAAAAGAAAGCGATAGCCGATCGCTGAGGGCGCCAATGAGAAGGAACGAAAGAGGGTTAGATAGTGACGCAAAACATAACATGGGAAAAAACGCGCTGACCCGTTATATTCGTGTTGTCCAGAAAATGCCGACGCATCTCCAATAGACGCGCAACGTATATTGAGGGGTTGGAAAGCGCAGAAATACGCAGGAAATCTGAAAGATATAGAGGTTTCTCTATTTGCCGAAGAGAAACTCGAAATGAGAGAACTTCTCCGGAATAATTACGGGTGTCTGTTAAAAAATCGAACCCCTCCACTCACTGCACCGTCCTGTGAATTGATTAAGAAGACTAATCTCAACCTTAATTCTGGCTCCCCCGAGCAAATGATTGAGAAGACAAGGTCGAAGATGGACACAAAAACCACCTTTTTTTTCTCGCTAACATAAGTATACAATTTATCATTTTTATTAATCTAAATATGAATTAATCCCTTCTCATTTATTTTTTTCTGCGAAGAAGATGTGTCAATCATTGAGACTAGATTATTAATAAAATATTTAATGGCGTAATATCATCTTGTAGTCCAATGTGGAGGTAATTTATAAAAACAGAAAAAAAAATTATGGATTCTTTAAAAACATTCAGACGGAACAGCTAAATATAATTCTGTCTTATAAATTATCCCCATCAATTCTTTCTTTAAGACTCTACAGATTACGAAAACTTGCCATTACGCGCAATATCGGTAATGTTAAAACAAAAATGCGAGATTTAACGTTAATCCACCACTCGAAATTGTCTCGGACGGTTTATCTCGGAAGGTTCAACGGTCGATGCGCATAAGACGCGCGCGCGTCCGATGATTGCTTCGTTAAACGCTCAAAGGCAGATGCGCAAATTTTCGAGGCGACGTATTTATACGCGCCTTCGGCGTCAGGGACCCGGGATTAGATCGCGACGGAGAAGAGACTTATTACGAGACGAGGCGATTACGCAAGCGAACGCAACTCGCCCCGGCGCCGAGAGAAACGAAGAGAGAGAGAGAGAGATCCGGATGAAAATGAGGGGAGCCTAAATAGCGGGCGTTCCATCGCGCTATTAATTACGTATCGAATTACGTCAGTTTCCCAAGGCGACCGCTCGCGCAAATAACGGATTTGTGGTAACCACTGTAACGCGGGGTGAATTTCAGCAAATTCCCAACTGAAGATGGTCATAAATTGCTGTAATGATTGGGTATACAAACGCACGCACAATCGAAAACCTCAAATATATTTTATGCACTGCCCTGAAAAGACTATAAAAATCCTCGCGATTGTAGTTCGATTTAAATAAATATGAACAATTGTAAACCTCACACTATGTTTCCCCTCATGTGGCCTTGCTTACTGATGCTTTGTCGATGCTTGACGAAGCTTTGCCAAATATAAAGAGAAACTACTTGCATCAACGCGATATCCCTCCTGTATCGATCAACTGAGTACAAACAATCCGCTACATATGTGAATAATTCATGTCTTTGCGGTGGTATGTCCGAGCATATAGAATATCGTTGTTTCGCGTTGTAACAGAATTTACAAATCAATTCCAATCTATGATATTATAAAGAATATAAATGTATCACTATGAAGAGAGACACATGTTTGTTCCATCCAATTATGGATGTAATAAATTCTTGAATTTATATATAAAATATGGACGAGACGGGACTGAATCGATTGAAGAAATAAAATACTTTGGATTTCGGCAAAAAAATTAATCGACATCGAAGACGGCATACGCGATATTTTGTGCGCGCGGATAATAGTTTTTCCACAATCGCGATCGGCGCAACGCTTAACAAATGATTCATTCGTAGCCTCGAAGACGCGCCGAGAATGATAGCGGGATGATATAAGTCGATCGTGTTTACGAAAGTGTCTCGGGAGCGCGAGAAGGAATCTCTCTCTCGGAAAGCCGCGAAAGAGGAAAACGCTTTTCCACGCGCGCAATTTAATCCGGCGTGCGGCGAGGAGACGGGGCCAGTGAGATTGAACGGATCAATGCGGAAGAGAGGCGTTTCCAAAGTGGGACGGCGACGATATAGCGTATAGAGCGGCGACGCAAAATCCACCAAGCCGCATTCTGTGGTGTGTCGTGGCGCGATCATTCTGTAATAAACGATCAGCGTCGTAGAGTCGCGTGACAATACGCGCCGACGGCGAACACGCATAAGAGAGACCTTCGCTGCATTTTCCTTTCATTTTTTTTTTTTTTCATTTTTTCTCTCGATGAAATATCGGCGATACGGACTGGAGGACCATAGAGGAAAAATTTTTGATTAGGACGAGCATGAGATTCGACGAAAACTCACATTAATATGTTCATTGCGATGCTGTATACGCTTCGCATCATTATTCTCTAGTCGAAGAACGGAAATTTTTAAAAATTTGCAAACTGATAATTCTATATAGAAATATTATTCTGATTATAGATAATAGTTCTCTATAAATAGCTCTATACAAAGGACTGCACACAAAATATATAAATGTATAATTATCGTATTAATCTTTAAACCGAAACACACACAATACGTACTTAATTAAGCAATTAGCAATAATGTTGCCTCTGAGGTTTTCCTGGTGCATTTCATTTTTAATATTAAAAAAATAAACAAGTGTGATCAAGATATAAAAATAATTTCATTATTTAATTAATTAATAACTTACACAATAATAAAAAATTATGTACCTATTGTATAATCGGACTTTTAATGAGATTAATGTGTTTCGATTTAAAAATTATATAACTCGATTTTTCTATAAATGTATTTCGAGTTTGTATCATCCTCAGTGACTGAATTTAAAAAACGTTTAAGGCCTCTACGAGCCGCGACGACCGGATATATGGAGATACAATAATAAAGCGACAAAGAGACGAAGTATAATATAATAAAGGCACCGCGGGCGCGGTGCGCGTGCCGGATGCAATTTACGATAGGCGAACTTCAACGAAAACGTTTCGATAACTGGCGAATATATCCGCATAGAAGACGCGCGCGTTGTGTATATATGCGTGTGTGCGTGTGTGCGGCGATTGCGTAATGATCGATATACCGCTGGACCGAGGAATAAACTATGTATATAAATAGATAGGATGACACTTGCTCGACATTTGTGTGATACAAAGAACACTGAATTAAAAGTAATAATTGCGGAAGTAATATACAACGGGCCAGGGAAAATCTGCAGGTACACACGTGTGTTGTCCCTGTGTGCCTACCTTCGTGTTTCTATTCTGACGTACACACATATATCCTCTGAGCGTTATAAAACGATTAAGCACCGAGTTACACCAACAGATAGCTGTTCGGGCCACGTGACACGGCCAATCGAGCATTTCTGTCGATTCGTCATCCCTTTCCTGAATTAAATTCTAGCTATGATATAGACAGAGAAAAGGGAAAGGGAAAGGGAAGACAGAGAAGCAGATCCAACGGTTTCAACAATCTCAGCTAAATCTAACCGCAGCTTAAGTTATCGTGTAAATTCTTGTCACACATTCGACGCTAAATGCGCCTCATAATTCTCTCATTTCGTACAAACATTGAACGTCATCCTCATATTAGATAACAGAAACTAAAATCATCGCAGTATTTAATATTAAATGCGTGGCGAGAATATAAATCTTTGTTCCTAAAAAAAATACATAGAATCAGTTAAACATCAGTTAATTAGATTTAAGATTGATCGAAACCGGGTCTGACTGAAATAATCAGGGGCAGCCGATAAGCTTGATCTGTCGATGCAACATTGGCTTTAAACTGAGAAACGCGGAGATATTCAGAGGAAAATTTCTCTAAAGGAGCCATACACTACGGCGAACACGATGATATATGTATGTACTATTTTGTTACCTACTACTAATATTTACATGAAACGTTTGCGCTCGCATACGCGCGAGTCGTAAATACGTCGGTTAAAGCTTCCCGCAGATGCAACAAACCCCTTGCCATCAGGACCAATTGGAAAACAAGAGACGAGCGTCAACAAATTAGATTACGCATACGTGAAATATTTTGCAATAACCGATTTCATTCGCGATAAACTATTTGTACTTATTACAGCGCGAAAAATTTTATTCGCGTCACGCAAACGTAAAAGAAAATACAAGAAATTGTTATGCAATTGCCTTGTATTACATTGTATTTTGTTATGAGATTACTATGGAGTTCAACCTTCTAGGGAAACTATTTACTTCGTGCACCGAGTCTACAATGTGGTATATTATTCACAAAGAAAAATAATTTCACGATTCTTATATAATAATAAACTAAAATAAATGTTGGATTTTATATACGCGGATTACATATTGGAAGATACGAGAATGCATTAAAATTGCTCATGTTTCTATGAGCGATCGATGTTCGTTCGTTTCTATTGAATTAAATATAAAATTACAATTGGAGATCTGAATTGAAAGATATTGTCTTTCGATCTTAAACGATAATTGTGTATCCTGTGCATTATGCAATCAATGGATGACGAGACTTGATCGCGATAAGATTGCTTTCGCGTGAAATGAAAACCATTTTTATCACGATGTAACATACGCTTCTGATGTACCTACGTTGTTATTGACACAGCCCTATATCGCAAGCCGTCGGTCGATATCGTATTATCTACTGGGAACAAATGATCGAGATACCTTGCTAAGAAAGAACGAGAAAAATCCTTATCGAAGATATAATCGACGATATAATAATTATCTTGTCGTATATCCGTCCTATTATAATATCGGTAATAAAGCAAATAAAGCATTAACATTATCGTAACCACAATCATCCGACAAAAATTATTGTTTACCTCGCAATTAAAATACCAATAATTCTTCTGAAAAATATTTTCATTTACGATGATTAGGAATATCTCGTTAATCAAAATTTCATCGTTGTTGACATATGAGTAAAATCCGATGGTAAAGTAATTTTAGGTAAATATTGTTACTCTCGTACAACGAAAAATAAAACCAATATTAATATATCATTAACTTTTTCCCAAGAATAATCGTAAAACTCAGCAAGGGGAGAGTACAGTAGGAGAGTTTATTATTTTAGAGAGATTATTTCTTACGATCGATACAAAACGACGTGAATTTCCACGTGGACGCATACTGTCGCGATGTGACTACTCAAATATTCTAATCGATATCTTTCGAGAAGTTTTTGTTCTCCGAGTCTCCGACGACGGCGATATATCGCTTTCTATAAAGTATCCTGCGACCAATATTAGCTAATAATGATTATTAGGTGAATTATAATAATAGTATTTTCATCGAATAGAATCATTCATCATAATGAATCGTTTATGGTAATGGCGATTCGCATATAATATCTGCTCATATATCTGCATTTACGCGTATCATGCTCGCTGGAAACGCGTAAACGGGTCACGATCTTACATAAGTTAGATCCGCTCTCTAGATATGGCATTTAAATTTCAAAATTATTTGCGACGAAACTCGCATAACATTATTAAAGGATATCTCTCTCCCTTTTTCTCTCTCTTCCGA
>NW_021850653.1:194392-201124 GCF_003651465.1 Formica exsecta
TTCCGATGTCATATTTTATCAAATTCTGACAGAAAATTCTGCACAGTATTTTAGATGTTAGTCATGTTTACTCATGGATAGCTACTTTAATTTAGAATATCAATATTGAATTTGGATCAATTGTCGAAAAGAGATCGAAAATTGTTAGCAAACATTTATAGCGATATGGTGTAATTATTTAAATCGAATAAAGAAAGAAGCGGGGCGAAATGTTGATTGCGGAGGACAAAAATTAAATTAAACCGCAGAGATATATCTCTTCTGAGATATATTGATCGATTTCGTGTTGTACGAAGAAAATGCAAATTCTTGCTAAATTCCGAGGCGAGGTAAGTATCGTCATAGTTGAATAACGTAAGTATGCGATTTAACGGTACGTGTTGGTGCTTTACGCGGATAAAAGTAGATTCATCGACGTGTTGCATATCGAGAAGCGCGGTAGCAAATTATTTAAAAAATCTGAGAATCGTTATTGACGATTGCATAGGATAATCCATCCAGGGAGATAATAGCGGAGATAATTGCCGTAATGTTGAAAAAGCAGAATGCTCGATTTGGCAAAAATTGGATTAACGAAAAAAAATACAAAATTCTTCCTTTAAAAAAATGTCATATGTTCGAATATAGGGCATTGTGTTTTTCAATCAGAAAACAAACTATATATATTCTAATTCTTTGAAAACATTAAATTATAATTATAAATATATCCGCGTATTAAATCATCACGCATATTAAATCTGTTTGCTACGAATAAAATCAATTGCCAAGAAATCTGAAAATACGTTTATAATCCACGATATTTATAATCGATTTCATAATGAATAAAACTGTCAGATCATCCGCAATTAGAGTATGTAATCCGTTGGCGCAACTAACAATAAAATTCGAACATAAAAAATATGAGAAACTCCATTAAACCATATGTTTACAACACGATTGTCACTATGAATTTGCTACACTATGAATTTAGAGCGAGTAATGAGTTCTTGCGATATCAATTAAAAAACTAAGAGTAATAGAATATATTTCCAAACTGCAAAGTGGAAAAATAGAAAGGGTGCGAAAAAATTAAGGTAAATAATTTGTAGTTATTTTTATCGCAGTCGTAATATTTGAATAATGATTCAAGAAATAGCCAACACGCGCGGGCGCGCGCACTATCTCGATATCATATTAACACAATTTTAATAAAATGTTCTAGTTCTATTACTCTCAGTGCTTTGTTATTTCTTGACACACGGGTATACAACGCGTATACTTGCAAGCGCAATTGCATATCGCGCGTCAGCCAAGTTCTCGTTATTTGAAAATCTCGTCACGAAGCCGCGCCAAGTGCTTCATTTATTTCGCTACGACTCGTACCGCTCTATGCCATTTTCTTTCTCATTCTAATTCCTTCATAACGTCGCGGCGTGTGCAAACGAACGGCGTGTGCATTCGTGTATAGAGGTACGAAGAACATATATATGGACATGAAGACCCCCCACTTTGATCTACTCTCTCACTTGCAAAATTACATTCGCACGTGTAACGGATGCTTTGCCTATTTTTTCGCATTTCGTATTTCATTAACCGGATATTGCAGAAGCTCGCGATGATCCTCCTTCGTCAATCAGCTGATTGCTCGCGATCGTAATGTAATGATTTCCTGATAAAATTCTGTCTGCGTTTATAACGCGCAGAAAAATACCAGCGACATCAACATCAAAATATATTGAGAATGCGATGCAAATTTTCAAAACTTACTACTCATATATAATTGAATAATTTATTCCCGTACGATATTCACGAGATTTCATTTTTTGATATAATGCAGAAGTCCGATACGATGCGTCTCAATCGTCAACTAGAATCGGGAGTTCGTTCGACTTGTGAACGGGAAGCTCTGAAATCTCATTGTCAGATTAATATTAGACGCGCGATACCACCAAGCTCGTACTCGACTTATCGCGAATGCTAAAAGGATATAATGCTAAAAGTTTCGTAACGTCGTCGCACTTACGTGCCGCATTTTCTCCGCATTGTCCGCGCGCGTGTTAACCCATCGCCGCTGAATCGATTCTCCTCCTCGGCCGGCCACGTCGCGCTGGCGTGTGCCCAATCCAATTCCGAACGATCGTTTTACTCATTAACGAAACTTCGTGCATCGACATTGACGTCAACGCGCGAAAGTGTATTTTGCGTCATCTCGATCTTCCCCGAGATAAAAAGAGATGATCGTTCGCGCGTGGCTAATACAATCTTCGATCGTGTAATCGCGGCCACCGTTGCCATTAGCTTCCAATCGAGTAATCTTTATCGTCGACACGCTTCGTTAGCATCTGCGATGCTTATTAATTCGCCATCGATTTTCAGTACTTTTTATCGTGTCCTACATTGTGCGCTTCATTTTTCTGCCGATATAACGTTTATGTCGTCAAGATTGCTAATCACAATTATACTTGTGTTTCCCTTTTGCTTTACGCGAGCGGTTAACGCGAGTCTTTAAGTTCAAAGATGATAGTAAGATTTAGAGAAAGATTTAAATCTCACGACAACATCGACGATTACGCTCGCGTACACATTAAAAATCGCATTTACGAGGAAGCTGTTAGCGCGATTTAAACTGTTTACAGCTCTTGATAGCTCCTCGTTTCTTCCAATATTGATATTCTTATGCCAATAGTAACTAGAATATATCATTACTGAGGGGGATTCTCTTTCTTTCGTATACAATGATTCGAGATGGTTAGTATCTCTGTACGTTTGCACATTTATCTTAGAGAATTAAACATTTAATCTTCCAAGATAATGCAAATAATAATACATCGCGAATGAAATGCTATGCAAGGGAAACTGTAATAATCGGAAGTTGATCGCGTGCGGATGCAAAATTACTGCAATGGTGGATATATCCGATTTGCTTGCGTATATATATATATATAGGAATATTTCTCACGTGACAAGTGAATTTTTTTTTATCGCGAATATAAAGAAACTATATACCGTCTCCTCCAATTGGCCCGTCATCGGCGCGATCGATGAGAAAAACGTGTTTCATATATAAATTATCTCATAATTATTGTGTGTGTGTGTGTGTGTGTGTGTATATGTATGTTGTGTGTGACGACTAGTAATATAAATATGAATCGTACTCACGGGGAATACGCAGATCGTACTCTCTTTCTCTCTTCCTTTCTCTCTCATTCGTTCTCTTTCTCTCACTCACAACGAATAAAGAGGATAGAGACAAATAGTAGACAACGAACGATGCACGATATGACTCGTTTCACAGTACGGTACCTCTCTCTTGATTCATGTGTGTAATGCGAGGATAAACGGAATGGACGAGTGGAGGAGGGGCTATCGAAGGTTTGGAGGAAACATCGGAGGAGAGAAAGACGCTACGCTTGTGAGGCAGGGAACGGAGGGAAGGAGGGAACGTCGTTCGAAAAGACAACGAGAGACTATATGTACAAGGTAACTTCGGTACGGTGACATTTCCGATACTACTAGTTAATCATTAGGAATAAACTTTACACGTGGCTCTCTCTCTCTATAAACCGGATCATAAAGCTATCTCGAATGGATAAGGGGAACGGGAAGTGTGGGAAGGAAGGGGAGAGGGGAGGAGTAGGGAGATATGAAGGTACTAAAGGGACACACACACATATATATTATACAGCCGTTATTACGTTAATGAATCGATTGACCGGCTAAAAAAACAGATTTCTCCATGTAAAAAGTGATGCTGGCGTATGACGTCTACTACACACATACGTAACAACCGAGAATTATGTGTATCTATAATTTTTGAATGCTCAACGCGCCGGCGTATAAACGTCTCTTATCATTCGTATTTCCCGTTTCTCTTTTCCTTCTCTTTAGTTATTTCATCCGCGAAACGCAACAAAACATCCGAATTACCACGCGCCGTTTCGTATATCCTTTTTTTCTCTCTCCCTCTTTCTCTCTCTCTCTCTCTCTCTCTCTCTTCCTTTCTCTCTTGGATAACACATCCTTCCTACCAGTTTCGCTTACGCGATAAACTTCGTCCCGAAAATCTCCGTTTCGCGTTGTCGAAAGCTTCGATTACACGAGAATGCGCTCGCGCGCGCCGGCACACATATACATCCTTCTCTCTTTCTCGCCTTTCTCTCTCACGCTCTCTTACTCTCTCTCTCGAAAAAAGCGAATCACCAACGTGGTGACGACACCGACGACGAAGAAGCGCCGCGCCACTTTGGCCCGACGACGAGGCGCGACTACGACGACGTGTACACGACGTACGTATCCACCTTCTGTTACGAACAACTTGCCGAGCCGGCGCCGCGTTCAAAACTCGGCGAACTCCTTGGCGCACTTCTCCGTCAGCGAGATTCTCAGGGTTTCCTCCTCATAATCATCGAAATTGCTGGTGTCGCCTGGTCCCTTGCAGCGCGGTATGAAAGGCGCCTCTATTCGCTTCTGGAAGACGGCTATCCAGTCAGTGCTGGCGAACCACTTGTGGCCCTTGATGTCGTTCACGCCCGCTTTGAGATTGCCGTACCTCTTGGTAAGGTCAACCTGCAGCAGGTTGCGCAGCAGATCCTTCAGGTCGGAACCAAAGTGCGAGGGAAAGCGTGGCTTGCCGCTCACGATCTTCTCGTAGATTTGGATAGGTTGATCGGCGAAGAATGGAGGATATCCTGCGGCCATCTCGTAAACCAAAACGCCCAGCGCCCACCAATCCACCGCCTTGTTGTAGCCCTTGCTGAGGATAATCTCGGGCGCCAGATATTCTGGCGTGCCACACAGGGTCCACGTCCGACCCTGTACCCTCTTGGCGAAGCCAAAGTCGGTGACCTTGAGGTAACCTTGTGAGTCGATCAACAGATTCTCCGGCTTCAGATCCCGATAGATGAGATCGAGGTAGTGTAGGTACTCAAATGCGAGTACAATCTGAGCCGCGTAAAAACGCGAGTGCGGTTCAGAGAAGCGGCCGACCTTGCGCAGGTGGCTGAACATCTCGCCACCGGGCACATACTCCAGCACCATATACAGGTAAGAGTTATCCTTGAAGTGGAAGCGCAACGATACGAGAAACGGGAAACTGATCGCTTGCAGTATCCTCTTCTCGTTGAGCGTGTGCTCCACCTGCTTCAACTTGACGACCTTCTGCTTGTCGAGTATCTTCATGGCGTAATACTCCTTGGTGGGTTTGTGCTGGACGATCATCACGCGGCCAAACGAACCGGTGCCCAAAGTCTTGATGCGCTCAAAGTCGTCCAAAGCAGCGGTGTTGGTTGGATTCTTCTTCCATTTGTCCTCGAATTCTTTCTTCGCCTTATCGAGGAATTCCTTGACGCTCTCGGCGGCATCGACCTTCTTGTTAGCAGTCGCGGCATTGTTGCCCATTTTAGCCGCGCTGGTGCCCGAGCCTGCCAGGGCAGCTCTACGGGGCTCGAGATAATCCAGAGGACTGCTACGTCTTCGTCGGCGTACGTCCGTGTCCGCCGAGCCTGCCAGGGCTCTGCCGAGCTCCGGTTTCCTCAGAATTTTTGCCACCTTCTACCGCGGGCTGCTGGTGGCCAGATGTCGATTGGTCGCACCTCGGCAACTAGACGAAGAGCTTCGTGTCAACGGTAACGACGATAACGACGGATTCTCGCGTCGCGTTATGTCCTTGTACCCGAACCAAGTCCTTCGAGGAGACTTTCGCGAGGAACGCGACGACGACCTCGCGACACGCTGGAAATGAGACAGATCATACACGAAGAAGAAAGATAGAGGACAGGCCACGCACACTCGCGCGATTATCACACGGTACAAAAACGGGTTACACACACATACACGCAGGAGGAGAAGCGCGCGCGCGAGCGCGGCGCGAGAGGGCACCCTCCCGGCGCAACTCCAGAGTACGTTCTCTCTTTCTCTTACACTCTCCTACGTCTGCCTTCCCTGCTGTCGCCGACTATATTTCTCCCGGCGAATGTCACCACACTCCGCAAACGGTGCTCGCCCGTGAGTGAGAGGGGAAGGGGCGAGGGTGAGATTTCTCCTCCTCCGTCGTCCTTCGGCGAGAGGCTCCCGACACCCGGAGATTTGGCGCGTCGGAAAAAAAATGGGTCAGCAGCGATCCTCGTCCGCGACTCGCGCCATCTTCCCTGTCAATTGTACCAGTTAGTCGTCGTTGTCGTCCAGCACGGCTGCGAGGTGCCGTTTCTCTCTCTTTCCTTTTCTCTCGCACGCTCGTGCCGTTCTATCCCACCCGTTTCAATGTCCGTCTATTCTCGATCCGCTCCGTTTTTCGAGACTACTACTACTGTCTCAGTCTCCTATCCCGAGAAAAGTCACACAGCGCAAAACTCCGTTGATTGTCACTCACACGTACGGCAGAGCCCACTTGCGCGCCGCGTTTATCATCTGAAGGAACGAAATGCACACTGATTATATGTGAATCGCGATCTCGTTCTTGACGCGACAACAGCAGCCGTACGACACTTCGGGGACCACACGTTTCCACTTACCGTTGCTTCGTTCGTTCCTTCTCGCCAAGTCCTTGTTCCCCACGGCTACGTTCCTCCTCGCGACGAGAAACGAAGACAGTGACAGTGAGGATCTGGAGAGGAGAGAGGGACGATGTCGTCGGGCGAGGAAGCTACTCGCGGCGCGCACCTCGCTTCCTCGCGCCCCGGTCCCGGCCCCGGCCCCGGCACGGATGTAATCGAGCGCGTACGACGCGCACCAGCCGATGTCTCGGGGGTTTTTGCT